>NC_090175.1:27441483-27609033 GCF_024679245.1 Pseudorasbora parva
GTGAAATGGAGACCAGTGTTCCGAGCTGAGACAGATAACATCTTTTCAGTGTTCAGGGTAAAAAATAAAAAAATAAAGTTAGGCCCCACTTTATATGAGATGGCCTTAAGTACTATTTACTTACATCAAAAAATAAGTACAATGTACTTACTGTGTTCAAATTGTATTACAAATCACTTTTGCTGATATTGAGGTGGGATACGGGTAGAGTTAGGGACCGGTGTGGTGGTATGGGTAAGTTTAAGGGTAGGGTTAGGTGTAAGGGAAGTGCCAACTGTGTAATTACAAATGTAACTACATTAATAACAGATGTAATTAGATTCAGGTATTTTTTTAAATGTAAGTACAATGTAAAAACATGTACACAATAAGTGCATTGTATCAAATGATTAATTAAAACATAGTAGTTAAGGTCACCTAATTTAAAGTAGGTCCAGAAGTTGTCACATTAGGAATGTCTCACAAGTTTATATAATTTTAGTGTAAATATTAAATCCAAAATTAGCTCTCCAATAATTTGTGTTCCGTTTTTTCATTCACCGTCAGTCGGGGTGGTCTGTGAACCTATTGCAAACCAGGTGACATTTCCTATTATGCGACTACTGTACATGGTAGTTTTCAAGTCCACAAAACAGCTGTTATTGAACTATAGACACACACAGGTTGGTAAACAGGTAACAGTATAAGACTCATCTAAAGATATCCATTTACATCATTATCATTACACTAATAGATGTCAGCAAGTCAACCTTACAAGTGAGTCATTGAGTCATTCATTAAAGAATTGTTAAAAAACACTTGCTGCATCCCAAGTCACCTACTTGTACTACATTCTAAATGTACTCATTTTGTGAAGAGTATGCACACTGTTTGACATACTATCACGTCATAAAATTGTGTCTTTAAAGGCTGCTCTACAACTTGCATCCTGGCACTGCAAACTGGCCTGTCGATAATTTTGTTACTATCTGTTACAGTACAGAACTGCAGAGACAAAGATGGGGAATGAATGTTTGAGCGAACCAGTAATAGTGAGCAGAGGGAAGGGCAGTGCAGATGGGGTCTTGAGAGGGTGAATGCCAGGTGAGAGATGTAGAGATACAAGGAGACTTCATTGGAGACAGACGCTGGAAAACGAGGAACACAGAGACACTAGGCGATGAAGACGAAGGAGGCACAGGGGAGACGCTGGAGATAGGTCAGAGTAGCAGTGCGAGTCTGTTGGTTGTAGCTTGGCTTTAGAGTACCTTGCACAAACGAGACCGGACAATGAGTGAGAGTGACTGTGGTGCTTAAGTGCTCATGCTGATGAGGTGCAGGAGGAGGTGATTAGTATTCAGGTGAGGGTGTGTGCTGGGATACCGTGACATTGGAGTTGGATGCTGGAATACAGAATACGGTTGGCCAGACCATAGGGCATGACAAGGTACTCGTAGTGTCCAGTAGGGATCACGAAAGCGGTCTTCCACTCGTCCCCCTCACGTATCCGGATGAGGTGGTAGGCGCTACGGAGGTCCAACTTGGTGAACACAGTGGCACCCCGGAGATGTTCCAGCGCCATCGGGACAAGAGGAAGGGGATAGCGGAACTTCACGGTGATCTTGTTGAGGGCACAGTAATCAATGCAACGCCACAAGCCTCCGTCCTTCTTGGCCACGAAGAAAAAACTTGATGCAGCAGGGGATGTCGAGGTCCTGATGTAACCTTGCTCAAGGGCTTCCCGGATGTAGTCCTCCATGGCCCGGATGTAGTCCTCTATGGACCCTCTGGCAGGGAGAGGAGGTAGATCTTCCCCCTGGGCACTGGCTCACCCAGAAGCAGATCGATTGCGCAGTCCCATGGCCGATGTGGAGGCAACTTGGAAGCCCGGCGAGGGCAGGACACATCACTGAAGGGGGCGTAACGGGAGGGGATCTCCACTGAATGTTGCTCGATGGGACTTTCGATGGAAGTGGCACACACTAGGGAGAGGCTTGGATGGAACTGGAAGCTCAGAGAGACAACGAGAGAAACAGCATTCGCCCCACTTCAGGATCTCACCGGACTTCCAAGAGATGACTGGGTTATGCTGTAAAAGCCACTGGCGCCCTAAGACCACGTCAGAGGTGGATTCCTCCAGAACCAGTAAATGCAGCTATTCGATGTGCAAAACTCCCACTTGCAGTTGCACAGGACCGGCAATGTAGCGAACCTGCCTCCGACTCAGGGGCTTTCCCGTGATGGACTCTATCTGATCTATCAGGGTGAAAGTTGTTTTGAGCTTGAGCTGACGGCAGAGGTTGCCCGAGGTAAAATTCACTGCGAACCCGGAGTCGAGAAGGGCTGAGACATCGGCAGTAATAAGGTTCACTATAGTGGTTAACGGTTGACTTTATACTCAGATGACTAGATTACACTCACCAAGGGACGAGGAGGACATTTGGTGATGTAATGACCCGCAGCTCCACAATATAGACATAAACCGTTGCCCAGCCACATTGACGCTCCGCTGGGGTCAGATGTTGGTTATCTAGCTGCATGGGTTCGTTTACTGGTTTTGGAGGGCTGACGGATTCTGGTCGGTGGAGAGACTGGAAGCTCATGAACTGGCCCTGGTGTTCTTCTATACACGACTGCGTACAAGTGGCGAAGCGGATGGATAACTGGATGAAGCGTTCAATCCTGATGGTATCCTTGTATGCAGTGAGATGCAACCACACACGGGGATCCAAACCTTGACGATAGGTTGTCAACAACGACTGTTCGTTCCATCCGCTGGCGTTCCAAGTTCCAAGATCCGAAACTGTAGAGCATACTCATGAATAAACATATTATCTTGCTTTAAATGGTACAAGTTCTCACCAATTGACACATCCCAGGCAGGTTTACCGAACACATCCTTGAATTGGGCCACAAAACTGGACTTTGACTGTAAAAATCGGGTTATTCTGTGCATACAGCGTTTCAGCCCAGCATAATGCTTTGCCATTCAATTGGGATACTATGAACGCTACCTGGGATCGATCATCAGGATAAAATTTTGGTTGCATCTCCAGATCCAGTGAGCACTGCAAAAGGAATCCGTTGCAATCCTCCGCCGAACCAGAGAAGGGCGCTGGCTTAGCCATGGGTCTGGTGTACAGAGGTGCCAAGTAAGAGGTGCAGGTGGATGCGCAAGTGGCTGCTGGTGCTGGTGATGGTGAAGCGGTGATGAGTTCCCCACGCACGGCATCCACCAGTTCTTGAAATGGGTCGGAAGTGCCCATACTGGTGCTTGTGGTTGAGGTCCAGTCTTCTGTTACGGTACAGAACTGCGGAGACAAAGATGGGGAGTGAATGTTTGAGCGAAGCAGTAATAGTGAGCAGAAGGAAGGGCAGTGCAGATGGGGTCTTGAGAGGGTGAATGCCAGGTGAGAGATGTAAAGATGCACAGAAACTTGTTTGGAGACAGACGCTGGAGAACGAGGAACACTTAGCCACAAGACACTGTAGATCTAGGAACACGGAGACACTAGGCGATGGAGACGAAGGAAGCACAGGGGAGACGCTGGAGATAGGTCAGAGTAGCGGAGTGAGTCCATTGGCAGTAGCTTGGCTTTAGAGTACCTTGCACAAACGAGACCGGACAATGAGTGAGAGTAGCTGTGTCTCATTTCAGAAGGCTGCGTCCTCCGGAGGTCGCATTTGAAGGGTGCATACATCATAAGGCCGTCTCATTTCAAAAAAGTGAGTAGGACTCTCCAAATGCGACCTTCGAATGCGTCCTTCTTTCACAGGAATTCAGAGTGTGCTGAGGTGTAGCCTTCACGGCTGGAGATAACCCACAATTCTTTGCGTCTCCGTTAACAACCGTCATTTTTTTTAAATATTATATGAAAAAACGGCACCACCGCCAGATATACATGCAAGCATAGGTATGGTGTTTAAATTAAGTAGTTCAAGCTTTTTTTGTTGTTGTTTTTTAAGCTCTATTACCTCAAACAGATAGTTGTGGTAAACAGGATTACAACTGTAGTGCATTTTAAACGTTTAGAACAGTACATTGCTGTCAAGACAAGAAACATTTCATAGTCATTTTCAAGTTATAAATAATTTTCATTCATATAACTGGCGTGAGAGCGCAACGTGGCTGAACTTGTTGGCATAGCAACGTGATACTTCCTGCCTGTGTGTCCTACGAAGGATGTCTCGTTTAATTCTGATTGAGGACACTCCGTATACTGCATCCTACACAGGACGTGTCCTTCGGAGGACGCAGCCTACGAATTTTAACGAAATTAGACACAGCTAGTGACTGTGGTGCTTAAGTGCTCGTGCTGATGAGGTGCAGGTGGAGGTGATTAGTATTCAGGTGAGGGTGTGTGCTGGGATACCGTGACGTTGGAGCCTGGCGTTTCTGTGACACTACACTCTAAAAAATGCTGGGTTAAAAACAACCCAAGTTGGGTTGAAAATGCACCAACCCAACAATTGGGTTGTTTTAACCCAGTGGTTGGGTTAAATGTTGCTTAAGACAACCCAATTGCTGGGTAAGAACAACTCAACCATTGGGTTAAAACAACCCAATTGTTGGGTTGGTGCATTTTCAACCCAACTTGGGTTGTTTTTAACCCAGCATTTTTTTAGAGTGTATCCTCCACATTTCATTTAATTTCCTACCAATTATTTAAGAAAAAATAAGTAGCATGTTGATCTGCCAGTCATGGGTCTATCATGGTGAAAACTCTCATATTTTTGGATAAAGATTCATTTAAAAGTGAATGGCCAAACAGATTGTTCACATTGTTGCAGATTTAATATAACACAGATAACATTAAACTAATATTTTTTGATCAGGTTAAAGGCTTATTATTAGTCACTAAGACCCATCTGCAATGTTTGTGTCTGCAACATTTTTCTCATGTTTGTAATACTAAACTTCTACCTCCAAAGCGCAGTGGGTTGTGTATGGAAGCAAAAAAGAGACATAAATATTAGAAATTTAACAGCCACGGAATACTTAGTTTTATTTTACGTTGGAAACATTTCAAATATACCTCTCAAAACCTGAATTTGGATGAATATTTTTTACACAAACCATGTGTGAGATGATTCACACATACCATATCTATGTCTTCCAAACATAATTAGCAACAACATACTTCTGTTCTGTCGAGCCCTGAGTCCGATTTTACATAAACAGCAAACTTACTGGTGCGCCTTCATTTTCCCTGGAAGTCATTTTTACAGGTTTAATATCCTCCATGCCAATCGACTTCTTGGATCATGACAGACAGGTCGTCGAGCTCTGATAGGTGCTAAACTGTTTTTCCTATCATGGGTAGCCTGAATGTTTTTTTTTTTTTTTTAACTGGGCAGCAAATCCCCATTTAGAACAGAGTATTCATCAATAACAACAGAATGACATTGATTAAGTTAAACACAGTTTAAGGAGGAGCTGGGGAGGAGGTGGGATGCAAAGCAGCATGCAGCAGAATCAGGCAATCAGCAGATTGAACTGAAGCTACGCTCAAGGCACCGTGTTTGAGAGCTGCCAAATTGAGTGCATAGAAATCAGATCAGCTGATATGGGTGGGGTTGGAATTTTTCCAACCATCTGATAGCGGAGCCTGACTATGTGGCCTGCCTGAACTAACACAGAGTGCTTGATTTATGAATGTGTTTGCCATATGATTCAATGTGGTTCCTAATTTAACCAGCCACCATACTTTCATTTACAAAATCATTTTATTTTATTTTTATTTATGCAATTTAGGCACGTTTGAACACGTAACCGAACCCCATATCTAAACCTACCAATTTGTGTATTATATGATATAAAACGTATGATATAAAGGCAGATATGACTGCAGACACAATTTATTGGGGTAGGAGTGGGTTAGTTGCCCAATAATATAAAAGTAGCCTATAAATATTTATTTGAAAAATTACACTAAAGGGGTCCTGACTACTGTTGTCAAAAGTACTGACCTCAATATATAAAATCAGTACTGAAATGTTAAAAATGTGATGCTTTGAGCGGAATCATAAACCCCTCTGACTGGCCATTGTGCTCACACTCTCATCAAATATGTCTGTGATTGGCTACAATGATCAGCACTTCACAAACATGCTTTTGAGGTGTTAACGATTAAAGCTCAACAGCACTCAAAGCATCACATTTTTTAAATGTCAGTAACGATTTTGGGATCCCGGTCAGTTTTGACAACACAAGTCCTGACCCAGCATCAATATGTGACGAGCTGCTTTTTAACATACGCTTTGTGACACTTATTATAATCTCACAAACTTCGGAAGTATTATCCAAATTTAGGATGGATAATATACATTTTTTATATTTATTTTTTGTGTTTTTATGTTGATTAATGTAATTTCTGAACCAATGTAATGAGCAATGAGTCATTGAATCATTCATTCAAAATACATGTTTAAAATTTAAATTACTCTGTTTCATGCAGGAACGGAATATATTACTGTTTTTATGAAGGAGTTATTGAATAATTAACTCACTAAAAATACAATAATTCAGGAACGAAATATCACTACTGTGTGTTGTTAGGTATTACAATGGTTCTGATTTGGTCTTGTTTGAAACTGAAAATATTGTTCCCAAAATGTGGGAACAATTATCATTATCTTCTAGATTATCATTTAGCACTGCGGGAGGTACTACACTTTTTCCATAAGTTCAATACGGAAGGCGATCGGCCGGAAGCTAGATAATTTACTTATAAAGTATTAAATATGGATATTTTCTTACACAAGGGCATCACTTCACTTCAGAAGGCCTTTATTAACCCTTGGATCCATATGGAACACGTTATTTAATGGACAGATGAATTTTTTATGGACTTCAAAAAGCCCCACAATCACTGCCATTAAAAAGCTTGGATTGGCCAGGACTTTTTTAATACAACTCCGAATGTATTCGTCTGAAAAAAGAATGTCATCTACACCTAGAATGACTTGAGGGTGAGTAAATCATGGGCTAATTGTCATTTTTGATTGAACTATCCCTTTAATACGCATCTTTTACAACACTTGACCCAATCTATCCACTTGACACATTCTATTCTATTCTATTCTATTCTATTCTATTCTATTCTATTCTATTCTATTCTATTCTATTCTATTCTATTCGTATATTTTTTAATTTTTATTTATTAAATAAAAATAAAAAAACTTGCTGTGCTAGTACTGTGCTAGACTAAATGGCACCAGTCACAGCACTCACTTATTGTTGCCCTATTGTTAATTTGACTGGTTCTATTGTTGTCCTCATCTGTAAATTGCTTTGGGTAAAATATAAACTTTAATAGTATTTATTTATAGTTATTTCACAACTGAATATAACAGTTTTATGAGTATTCTGAATATTTCTGTCTCTTAATTTTTCCCAAAAATAAGAATTCTCAAATATACCATCTTTCTGACATAAACTGGTATACATTCGCAAACCTCTCTACCTGCATTTTTGCACTGTCCTTCAGAAACAGGAGTGTTTTTGGAACTTGGAGTTTAAGTTTAACTTTTTGAGAGAAAAAAAAACAAAAAAAACTTAGCAATAACCATTTTCCCTCCATCCACACCCCGCCCTTCTCTAAGTTTGGTTTGACAATCTGGTGGCTATGCACCCATATACAATATGAAAGGGCTGCCAGGTCACTGCAACAATTAGTCATTTTAATTAGCCCAAAACCATTTAAAGCTCTCTCACTGTGCCCTATCAAAGAAACATAATTTCATGATTGTGACAGTATTTCAGTGCCATAAGCAATTACACAAAAATTTCTCACCAGAGGAAAAAAAAAAAAAAAGGTTGTGCAGGCACTCCAAGTGTCATTACAGCAGTTTCCTTGTAAAAACAATAATAATATAATAAAAAAGGATTAATTCGCAAAAAATATTATGAACAGACAATATATATATATATATATATATATATATATATATATATATATATATATATATATATATATATATATATATATATATACAGTCCCTGACAAAAGTCTTGTCGCTTGTGTACAAATTGACCTAAAGTGCCGCTGAATTTTTTTTTACAAGAAATGGCTCATTTTAATCCCACCAGCTTTTGTGATAATGTTTCAGTGAAAAACTAAACTTTCAAAAAGTATTCTAATATTCACAGCTTGGTAAAGCCCATTGAGTCAATTTTTGCAAAGACATAAGTGTTGTCACCTTGTCATATGAGCTTCATATGTGACTAATAATGGATCAATTAGGTCTCGAGTGTGTATAAAAAGAATCCCAGTACACTAGACCTTCAAATCCACTGCAACTAGACCTCTGCAAACATGCCTAAGATTCACCCTGAGACTAAAGTTTTGAATATCAAGAGGCTGAAGACCAGATCCACTGCTGATGTGGCAGACACCTTCAATGTGTCTCAGCGTCAAGTACAGAGGATAAAAAAAAGATTTGAAGAGATTGGAGACGTTTTTGACAAGCCCAGGTCAGGCAGACCCCACAAGACAACTGCTCGAGAGGACCGTTTGTTGGCTTGAAAATCCAAGGCCAGCCCATTTTCCACTGCAGCAGAGCTCCACGAGACCTGGTCACCTGAACAGAACAGTTTGTCGGATTCTGTCTCGAAATGGCCTCCATGGTCGAATCAGTGCCCAGAAGCCAGCACTAAACAAAAGACAATTGAAAAAACGTGTGGCATTTGCCAAGGCCCACAGCCTGCTAAAAGGATGGACGCTGGAAAAGTGGCAGAAGGTGGATTTTTCAGATGAATCTTCTGTTGAATTACACCACAGTCGCCGCAAATATTGCAGGAGACCTACTGGAGCCAGAATGGATCCGATTACCTTATAATCGCTAAGGAGTTAATGAGATATGAATAAGAGTTGTTGTTCTATGCTGTAATTATGTGCTTATTGAAGATGATACATGTGTAAGTGTCACTCTATGGGCCATTTTTTCGAAATGGTAAATTAGCGTGCAAAGTTATGTGCGTGATCTACTGACGAAGTACAAATTAAAAAACATAGACACAGCCGGATCATTTTCATTTTGACCAACACAATCTACCAAGAGCAGTGCAAATTAGCATCTGGTTTAAAGGAAGTGTATCTAAGATTGTGTCCAAAACTGGTACTCCAATCACTTTCAAATGACTGCGGTGTATCCCCTCTCCCCCTCACCCCTGACTCAAGGTTGCCAGATAGGCTGCAGGATCCAGCAGGAACATTTGTAGCTGCAGCTGTGGTAACTAGAGCAGATCTGGCAACCCGGATGAAGAAACACTACTGACTTTGTGATTGGTAGATAGGTGGAGGGCGGAGCTTCAGGCCAAAACACAACATTACAACTTCAACATCAGTTGAGGGCTGCAACAACAACTTTTAAATGACAATATCCTGACCGGACTACTGTTGTCAGTGGTATCAAGTATTCGAAATGATCATGATTTCTTAATGTCTAGTGGCATATCAGGGCCATTTTATGGTTAATTGAAATACATTTTATACATTCAGTTCCTTTAAGACATGCTTTTTTATGTGTTTAATAATGGTGCAAATACCAGTAAAGCGACTACTGCAAACCTTAGTAAATTACCTTGCATGTTTAAAGGTGCACTATGTATTATTTTTGCAGTAAAATATCCAAAAACCACTAAGCCAGTGTTATATATGTTGTTCAGTTGTGTACGTATAATATCACAAATGTTTCCAACTATTTGTAAATTGTGAAAAAATTGATATTTTAACCAAGGACCCGGGACGTTTCAGCATAGCGTTTGAGGGAGTCGCCTGTCAATTGTGTCATATCTGCGTTTCCCTCGGTTTTATTTGGCAGAAGCGCTTTTCTCTTAGCAGTGTGAACAAGTCACAGCAGCACCGAGCGAACACACAGAGTAACGTCATGACATCATTTTAAACACACTTAAATGTATTTAACATTATAAACAGAGCTGCTTTACCTCATGACCGGAAAAGCGGAAGTAGTGCAGGCGCCCAGCGACTGTGTCCCATCATAATAAAAGCCCCGGTGCTCGCGAGCCGCGTGTGTGTAACAATCGTTCCAGCGGCCGTGTTCAGCTCCACAACACTCTACAGTCCTATTTTCTGCCCAAGGTGAAGACCACTTGCCCCAAGATACTACGCTCAAACATGCCGTCATCAAACTACGCCTTTGTTTTGAATAGGTGCCCTCCAGTGGACGGAAAGTTGCATAGTGCACCTTTAATTTAAAGGGGAGGTGAAACACTCAGTTTCAGTCAATCTCATGTCAATCTTGAGTACCTATAGAGTAGTATTGCAGCCTTCATATCTCCGAAAAGTCTTTCGTTTTATTATATTTGTAAAAGAAATATGGGCTGTACCGAGTCTTTCCGGAAAAAAACGAGTGCCTGAAAGCCTATCGTGTGGGCGGAGCTAAAGAATGACGAATGCGCAAAGCGGTGACGTCCTCAAGCGTGGAGAAACCCTTGCTATCGATCTCAGCTAATAGATATGATCTATTGATCCAGAATCTAATTCGGAGGCTGAAATAGAAACAGCAACAACAGGACGTCCGTCTCTGTGGTATGTACTGTATTTAGTGGCCTGTCAACATTTGTCTTTACTCTCAGTTTATGAGGACATGATTCGGTTTATGGACTATTGTATACGACCAAACCTTAGTAGCAAGCAAAACGGTTTTGCACGTCAGACTAGTGTAACGTTATAACGTTACATAGAACAGCAATGAAGTCCGTTAGCGCATTTGAATGACAAAGCACGCGATCGTGTCGTTTACTGATGTTTACATACGCGACGATAAGCAACAGCACAGACATTTGAAGCAGTTTTAACGTTACTCACCGGCTGCTTCCAAAGCAGGGCCGAACCTTTATCGCTGGGACGGCTCCGTCAAAAACACACTTCTTGGAGTGTGGAGATCCACTTTGCGATGCGACTGAAGCATTTCTGCGTTCAAATCGGTTCAAATGCAGCGCTGCCTTCCCGGAATGCTGTGCTGAAGCGTTGAAGTCACGTAATGTCAAAGTGGAGGAATGAAGTGGAGCGCGGCATGGACTATAACCGACATTAGTGTTCACGGACGACTGGATCTGCAGCTGAGAGCAGTGTTTACGGCAGTGCATTTCCTCTCTCGCTCTAGTCACGCGCGCGCGCGCACCCTACCGGGAGAAGAGCCCGTACGGCCCATACAAGGACCTTCCCATACTCGAAAAAAACTCTCCGAAACTTGTGAGAAACCGGAAGGAGTATTTTTTAACACAGAAATACTCCATCAAACGTCCAACATTAGTTTTTGAAACTTTGTCTATGTTTAGGATGGGAATACAAGTCTTTAACAGTGTAAAAAGCTCAGTATGCATGAAACATTGCCCCCCCCCCCCCCCCCAAATACTATCCTCCCATACAAACACCTAATTTGTGATTTTGCAGGATGTAACTGTGTAGTGTTTTGAGGAAGAAAAAGAAAACATCTGTGAATGATCTTGGCCATTTATGTGGTATATGGTTGCTGGTTATCAAGAAGACAATTTGAAATATTGTAATTCTGAAAGTTGCTGCTGTTTTTTTGTTTTGTTTTTTTACTCTCATGTCAGTTTTGTTTTCTGTTTAGAAAAACATTTTTGCTTCTGCCTTTGGGCTTAATTGGGTAAATAAAATTCCCATAATCATTAAGACTAAGTCTTCATGTTTTTGAATGTGCCATAACATCACCATCTTTGAGCCTGAATATGAATATGAACAACCTACATAAGGCAATCATAAACCTAGATTAGACCCCTGAAGCTAAATATATGTATAGACACAGTCATACTCTGTGCTCAAATATAGCTGTACAGCAATATTTATTCCAAAATGTGAAAGACACACCATCATTTATATAACCAACCCAACTAATGTTTGGTCATGCTTCTTAAGTAACTCATTACTGTAAAACTGTTGGATGATGTAATGTGTGCAATTTATGTTCAACTGATTGTGATTACAATAAACTAATTAGATATATGAAGTCTTTGGTATAACACAAAATATCATTCCGTGTGTGTTCAGCAGATGACTTAAGAGACCTGTTTTGGTCACTTAATTCCTTCTTTTTTTCAGAGAGTTTATTCACACCAAGTGCAAATAGTGTGCCTTGTTGGCAAGTGCTATTCACACTAGCTCTGCTTAACAATACCTGGCTGTTCCAAACTAGATTAAATAAACAAACAAACAAACAAACAAATAAATAAATAAATAAATAAATAAATAAATAAATAAATAAATAAATAAATAAATAAACAAATAAATAAACAAATAAATAAAACATCTTCGGTGGTGCAATCGGCATATGTCCAATGGATCTTTGTTTTGAAGAGATCAACTCGGGTTCGGATCCGCCTTTTGCAGAGCTCGATCTTCTCTCTTTTCTCATCACAAATCACATAGGAAAGGCATTTACTTTAAAAAAAAAATAAATAATAATATTTCCTATTTAATATTATTTTAATAACAATAAAAGCATTTATTGGGTAGAGTTAAAGTCGGTGTAGGGAGGGATTGTATTGCTCCTTTAAAGGGATAGTTCACTAAATTTTGATATGTTTTATCTTACCTCATGGCCATCCGGGATGTAGGAGTATTTGTTTCCCCAGTAGTGTCAATTTTGATCATTTTAGGTCAAACCGTTCTTGTCTGTGCCTCACATAATGCAGGTCTATGGTCACCACCTCAAAGAGCATACACAGAGAAGTCCAAATTAAACAATCCCCCATCGTAAGTACACACTGATAGCCTAAGACACGAAACGAGCGGTTTGTGTGAGAAAACAAACAGTATTTATATCGGTTTTACCTCTTGCACACCACAAGAAACACGCTCGCACACCCTCGGATCAGTCGGACGTAGTGGTGTACAAGAGGTAAAAACGATATAAATACTGTTCGTTTTCTCACATAAACCGCTCGTTTTGTGTCTTGGACTTCTCTGTGTATGCTCTGTGTAAATATAATTTATCGCTAAGAAAATATGCTGTTTTCATTTAGTGTAAATAGAATCTAGTTGCTACTTACACTTAGTGTAAATAGCATCTATTGCTATGTTCACTTAGGGCAAATAGCCGCTGACTTTATTTTTAGGGCTTAATAGTTACTAAGGAGTTTGTTGCAACACTATAGTTCATCCAAGAATGCAATTTATGTCATTATTTACTCACCCTTATGCTGCCCCAAACCCGTAAGACTTCTGTTCATCTTCAGAACACAAATGAAGATCTTTTTGATGAAATATGAGCGCTTTCTGCACTTTCCATTGACAGCCAAACTATTAACACTTCAAAAAAGTTCATAAAGAGATCGTAAAACTATATGAATTGAGCAGTTTAATCAAAATGTTCTGAAGACACTTGATCACTTTATATGATGAACTTACATTTGATCCACATTCATATCATTCATTCATTCATTCATTCATTCATTCATTCATTCATTCATTCATTCATTCATTCATTCATTCATTCACTCACTCATCACAAAGCTATCCAATTTCCTTTTTAGTCTAGAAGGCCAGCTTTAGCATATGTTACAATCAAGCCCCCAGATGGTTTTTAATATATTGTAATGTATGCCATTTATGTTTAGCTGATTGTGATTAAAATAGACAGAGGAAAGCTGAACCTATAAGACCCCTGATGCTAAATATGTATAGACACAGTCGTACTCTGTGCCTAAATATAGCTGTACAGCAATATTTACTCCAAAATAAATACTCCAAAACAATATTTTCAACATGGCCTGCAGAGGTGAGCCGACATTGAAAAATACCTCCCGTACAGGGGCTGAGAGAGCTCTTACTCCTGCTGAGGAATATCTATTTGTGGTGCGCTTTGGACATGAATTAATTCATGCTGATTTAGAATTCATGAGGAAAGGTTGGCAACATATTTCAGCAAGTCAACAAGGCCTGTCTCTTGCTCTTCTGCTCGCGCTCTTCTGCGTGTGTTTTACCTGCCTGACAAATGAAAGCGCTAATTCATGCAGATGCAATAGAAGCCTGCTGGTGTGTGTCGGTTTTGGTTCCATTCCCACAAAAGTTAAAGGGGACAGATATATTCACACACAGCTGGAATGGCACTTGGAGATTATTTTTTTCTGTATTGAGACAAAGTATTATTATTATTATTATTATTATTATTATTTTTGTATATATTATTTATTTATTTATTTATTGGGAAGAGGTAGCTATTTAGAAGGACGGACTCTATTCTAAAGCCTAGTTCAGACTGCACGATTTTCAAACTCGTCGGGTCACTGCTCTTTTCACACTGCATGACTATCTGCGGTATCATTCAGTCACTGCTGTGTTCACACTGCACGATGGTTTGACGACAGAGGAGTTCACACTGCATGACTGAACAAGAGGAAGAATCGCCGACAACTCTCTCTCTCTCCGGTGCACAAACTACGTTTCCTAACTACATGTGCGATGTGACAAGTAAACAACGCAAGATCACACGTGCGTCAGACCGGAGTTCTCGCGCAAGACTTTGAATTGTTATTAAAAATGATAAACTGCACAAAGTTTGCTTCAAATTGTATGTGCGCTGATTTGTGGAGAAAAAGAACAAATATTATGGCGGAAGAAATTGTTGGAGAGACAGCGGGAGCCAGGATTGTGTTCTGCAAAGAGAGTTTGAGGTAAATAAACAATTTTGTAATGCGCTGCTGCTGTGGCTGGATGTGCAAATGTTTGGCCTTTGTTTCTGTTTGATAGAATTGTAAATATATCTATTAAAATACTTATATTATGCTCTATAATTCCTCCCTGAACATCCCGCTGCCCTGTATCTCACTCTTTCATTGGCTGTCGGTCATCACCGATGTAATTTTCAGTCAGAACGCAGTTCACACAGCAGGAGTTTCAATCGCCGACAGGTCCAGATATTTAGCATGGCAAATATCTCACCGGCGTTGGCGAATCGTCGGAGATTCTCTCTGATCGCGTCTTTGATTATTCACACTGCGTGATTGTCACTCGCGTACACAAGCACCGATTTGCCCATGATCTCGGGCATTTGTCTGCGATTTTACAAAACCTGTCAGAGACTCAAAATCGGGGAAAAAATCGGGCAGTGTGAACTAGGCTTAAGTCTCACAACTGTATTTCCTAACGAGCCATATCTCACGAAAATGCATATAAATAGAGTGGGCAATCACGTGGAATGTATGAGTTTTGGCGTTCATATGGTATGCAGTTTTTCACATGCATATGATATGCACTTTATGGCGTATTATACGTACAAACATGTGCATGTGTTACGAACTTTTAAAGGTCTAGGGTCAGAACATAACATTTAGATGTTAAAATTGCTGTAATGAAGCGAGCAGCAGAAAAGACCAGACACAGAAGTTGATAAGGCCAATTAATTTATTAATACTTAAAGCCAAAGCCACTAATCAGTATGTATGTGCTATATTACAATGCATTTAAGGAAATATAAAAAGAAGAAATACAATAAACTAATGGGGAAAAAGGAACGTGTTTAAATTAAATCAAATTTTTACACGGCTCTGTGAAATACTTGATTCTGATTGGTCAATTGCGCATTCCAGGGGTACGTTTATTCCCAGATAACACCCGCTCATACGGGTACTACGAGTTATTTTGACCGGTACTACTTCTATGCTTAACGTTGGCGCCATATTGTGGCTTAAACAGCCATGGATTACAATGGAAGACTTCAAGGCAGGTTTCCTTTATAAAGTTTTAAATATGGATATTCTTCTTACACAAACGCTGTTAAAGGGATAGATTATTAACCCATTTACCCACAACCCTATTAACCCATCGGAGTCGTGTGGAGCACGTTATTTGACGAACAGCTGCTTTTTTATGTACTTCAAAAACAACTACAACTACTGCTTGGATTAACGTTAGCCTGGACTTTTTAAATATAACTCCGATTGTATTTGTCTAAAAGAAGAATATCATATACACCTATGATAACTTGAGGGTGAGTAAATCATAGGCTTGGTTTCATTTTTGGGTTAACTAACCCTTTCAGCATTCATTTTCAACATTTAGCAAGTGCATATGGCAAATCTTCAGCAATAGATAAAGGCTTAAAGCAGGTTGGAACTGTTTTTCTTCGTGGAAGCTTTGCGTAAGAGCTAATAAAATATTTAAGCTCAAGACAATATTTTGTGTCTAATTTATTTGAGACTAGTAGCCATGTAATAAGCGGGATAATGTACACCCAGCCGGTTGTTATCGCAGAATAAACCCCTTCAAAGTGATGCAAGATATTCTGCGATAACAACCGGCTGGGTGTACATTATCCCTTACTTAAAGAAAAGAATAAAACAGAAATAGTTCCTAAACTAAATTCCCCAAAACCCTCTAACCTTCCTAACCAAAGGAAAATGTGAAAAGAAAAAACGAAATCTTCTGCGTATCCGACGCCATAACTAAACCTACACTAAATAAGAACAAAGAAATACAAAGAGGCGCTCACCTCTTATCTGATGTGTTTAACCTTTGATAACTGCGGGCAAGATGTACTGTATATCGCGCAACCTGCTTACCTGTTCTCTACACTCAAAAAAATGATTCTAGCTGTTTGCTCAGTTTATTTAAATAAAATAAGCTGAAACAACACAAATCTTTAGTTTTTTTAAATTAAATGTCATTTTACAGTTCCCATAGAATAAATATGGCCATCAGTTTTATCCCTCTCTATCCTACTTTATCTAGTTGGAATGACATGATTTTTTTTTGTAGTTTTGACTAAATGATTGTAAGCTAATACAACAAGATTACAACACATTTGTGTAGTTGAGCTGACACTATTAAATTAAACTGTCCCCACCCATAGTAAATAAGTTGAATCAACCTTAATAAATTAAGTTGACTCAACATAAGTACATTAAATTGGAATAACAGAATTGTATAATGCTGAAATAAAGCAAGTTAATCGTGTGGAAATACTTTCCATGATTTTTTTTATGTTCATTCAAAGAGTAATTTTATTGAGTGTATTTCCCCAGAAAGTAGGGTACAAAGTTACTCTTAACTCTCAACAACTCACAGTACAAAATCAAGTGTGAAGTTAACACAAGATAACGAAATATTCACAATGACAACCTCCAACTGAAACCCCTGACACACACACACACACACACACACACACACACACACACACACAAACACACACATTGCTTAAAGGAGTACTTCAGCGCAGGGAAGATGAGTCTGTATTTAAACTGGGTCATTAATGTTGTCGAAATTTGAAATTATTTTTTAATTTGGTGCTTTCTAGACTTAGAAAAGGCAGATAATGTATTTTTGTCTCATGGGGATGAAAGACAACAATTCCCAGAATGCTTTGCTGCCCTACGAGGCCATTCCCAAAGCCACGCTACTGGATTACTGAATCACTGATCACTATCCCACCGTGACTGTGATCATTTTCATATTATCTTCATATAATCAGTTCAGTTAGAGAACAGACACTACAATTAAAAACTGAACATGTGTGTTCAATATGTGATTTAGCCACTGAGGGAGTCTCACTCACAGCCCAAAACGCTGCAGGAGTCACATTGACAGTCATGGATGAGCTCGTGATGAGAGCTGAGGTAAACGCGACGGCACTCGCGGCATAGATTCACAGCGCATGTTCAGTCTGCTGCATTTTCAGTTCATGCCTTTGGAAGCTTAACTTTCATAGGACTTACTTAGAGAAGTTGAAAGACTGCTCCGCTGACCGCACCATTAAACATGAATGTCTGAGGCTGCAGCTGCGAG
This sequence comes from Pseudorasbora parva, assembly GCF_024679245.1. Lineage (NCBI taxonomy): Eukaryota > Metazoa > Chordata > Actinopteri > Cypriniformes > Gobionidae > Pseudorasbora > Pseudorasbora parva. The sequence goes on from NC_090175.1 coordinate 27,459,234, forward strand.
CTGAGTGTGATCTCCCATCCCCAACGCGCGAGTTGAAAACATACGGAAAAAGCTCCCTCTGCTGGCTGTAGTCTTTAGCCTCTGGCCAACAATTCCTCCAATGGCGCAAATTGACGATATTTGCATCATGGGAGGAATTTTTCCAGAAATAAAATGCATAAATCTCTTGTCTCAGGGGGATATGAGGGGGGGAAGCACAATCATTTGAATATACTCCAGGGTTTCTACTGATACAAAGCCAAATGCTTATCACTGAAGTAACCCTTTAATCAGGACACGCTGGAAGACTTTATCCACCAGGGCGGCACTTGATTGGCTGCAAAGACTTGATGAAGAGTGACAGTCGCTTCCTCCAATCAGCAGAGACCTGAGAGCAAGACAGCACAACCAGAGAGAAGAAAGGCAGATAAAAAAAAAACCTACCAACATCCGATACACTCGCAGCCTGTAACAGTGTGTCATATGCACGCGAAAAAAGTGCGTAGCATTTGTACGCCAAAACTAGCCACAATTTTGCCGTATCCATTCCATGAGATTTCACACTCGTACTATTGATACGCATTACCATGAGATTGTGTTGTTCCTAACAGACATCTGACCCAAGGCAGTGTTGCAATAGCAGATCTTTCTTTTGCCTCATTCTAATCTAAATCTAGTGTCTTCTTGTTAAATCTTCGATCACTCTTATTCAGTCTAGCCTTAACGGAGCACTTGAGTTTTTTTTTTTTTTTTTTTGTTGCTAAATTTCATTTTCACAGTGGCATCAAAAATGTGGCATAAACATTTCTGCCAGTGTTGTAATCGTCTAAACATCCATCCAATAAAGAACTGCATTACACTCTTAAAGATAAAGATTCCAAAAGGTTTTTCACATTAATGCCATATAAAAACATTGTTTGGTTGCTCCAAACTTTCAGCGATCAGTTCTTAAAAGAACCATTTGTCCCCTTAGTTGTGAAAATTACTTTTCCATTATAAAGAATTTCCATTATAAAGGTCCTTTTATGGATGTTAAAGAGTGCAGCTGTAAATTGTCAAGTCTTCATTTACAATTTGTGAATCCCAAGCAATATTTTCTTCCATAAGAAGTTCAATTCCATAGTGCTGGGTAGTAACTGATCATAATCTGCATTATGTAATCAGATTCCCAAAATTAAGTACTTGTAATTAGATTATTGTATGTTTTTTAATGCTCATAAGTAGATTACAGTTACTTGTTTATTGATTACAGGATCACATATTATTCACATTAATGTTGGTTAATGGCTATATGACATGCAGCTAAACAAAGAAAATATTTTTAAAGGGATAGTTCACTTTAAAATGAAAATTCTGTCATCCTTTACTCACCTTCAAGTTGTTTCAAACCTGTATGAATTTCTTTCTTCAGCTGAACACAAGTGAAGATATTTTGAAGAATGTCAGTAACCAAACAGTTAACTGGAGCCATTGAATTCCATAGTAGGAAAAAAAAATACTATGGAAGTCAATGGCTCCAGTTAACTGTTTGGTTACTGACATTTTTCAAAATATCTTCCCTTATGTTCAGCTGAAGAAAGAAATTCATACAGGTTTGACAAACTTGAGGGTGAGTAAAGGATGACAGAATTTTCATTTTAAAGTGAACTATACCTTTAAGTGATTTTTGTTTGTTTTTATTCATTTATTTTATTTTTACATTTTATTTTTATTACTCACAAACCCAGCAGATCCTTTTGGAAAACTACCAAATCCTGCAATTTATTTATACAAAAATATGAAAAGAAATACATAAACACAAGAAGTTAAATCCATCTCTTTAATATTGAGCAGGTCTTTGTTTTAAATTTCAGAATTAAAATTCAATTTGATATTTTTGGTGGATATCAAAAATATTAGGATGATAAAACTATCCTGATGATGAATAGATTTAAAAAAGAAACATGAAAACATGAAAATCTCATTAATTAGGGTATCATCATTTTATTAAAATGAGATATTTTAACAAAACTGATTAAATGCTTTTTGAAAAATACGTCATGTGGTGCAACCAAAAACAGGATAAATTGTCATCATCATCATTTATTTTATATTTATATATTATTTCAGTACACCATAAAACAGTGTGCAATAATAACCACAATTTTTTTTTGCAGAGCCTAATAACTGTGTTAAAGCTCGTTAGTTTCTCAATGAATTAGATCATTTAACCTTTTTATAATAAGGCAAGATTAGTCCAAGTTGTAAAATGTCATGTGGTTTGACTCCTCAAAAACAATAATATGTATGATATACATACATTTAACCTTGCAAACATATTTAAAACATGTTGAAAATAATCATTTAAATAGACAGGAAGATCACACGTGTTCAAGGTACAAGGAAATATTTAATTCAATTTGAGCTTTTCTTAAAAAAAGGAAAAAAAAGAAAAAAAAAACCTTTTAACTATATGAAACCAACATGAATACAAAGAGTTTGGCGCATGCTAGATGTTCAAAAGGCCTTTCCTTTTTTCTTTCCTTTTTTATGATAGGGTCCTTTCCTGTCATAACCCGTGTTCCCTTTCAAGACATGCCAGAAGTTATTCACACTCAAAGAAGGGCTTCAGTTTCCTGATGTCCTGCTTCTACAACACTTGCCACAGTAGATAAAACAAAACAACAATGTCCTATTTCATCAGCCCTGTGAGAGCATGAAACCTGGCACGCCTGTTCGAAAGTGTGTCACCTGCCCCAAAACTAAAAAAAGAAATGTGCATCTGATACTATTCTATATTTTATAACATACAGAAATGTCAAATAATCTATAGACTTCGTAGACATATTTCATTACCTGTTCATTTTTTATAAGAATATTGGCCTCTTTATTTGGTGCATTATATAAGCTCAGAGGAAATTCTATTTTTAAGAATATCTCCTGGAGATGTAACTGAATGCTATTACATCCAGCCTCAAGCATTCACAATCTGTCTGTCCATCCACAGCTCTTCCTTCTCCTGTCTCTCCCTCTTTGCTCGTGTGTGGGGAATAGAATATGTCCCAGGGGGAATTTTGAAGCACCCTGGAACCAAATCTTCTCTTTCCCCATTTCACCGTTCCCACCGCGAGGAGGCTGCCTGACTGCCTTTGAGGAGTCTGGCTTCCGTCTAATTAATGAAGGGAAATTAAAGGATATGGCTCTTTTTTTTATCAGTCTTAATATGTCTGATGGCTCATTAAAAACCATTCTGTCCATGGCCTGTGATTCGATAGCTGCTCCTGCTGGGAAAAGAGAGAATCAGCGTGGATAGTCTCTAATCTCCCTCCCCTCCTCCTCATCCCTTGTTCACAGCATGCACATGTATTCTGATGGGGGAAATGAAGGGGAGAGGATCCAAATGGCTTCTTTTGACTTTCTGCAGAACAAAGGGTCTCTGTAAAAATGCCACTCTTTTTTGTCTCGAGCCACATGGGACATCGCTAATTTATCCCTGTGATAGTTCCGTTTTGTCTGGGTCCCTGCGAGGGCTCCCGCACCGGATCTGGAAGCTGTGAGGTCAAGAATGGAACAACATCAATGGTGCTCAGCTTCCTCTGAGACTTTCAAAGTACTTTCCGTGTGTTTTTGTTCCTTCAAATCACTATACGACTAACAACTTGAGGGACAGTCTTTGGAGACTCAGCATGCATTTATTTACCAAAGCCTTACTGTTACCTGCTTAAACAGTTCATCTTTTAGCACAGGCGATACATCTCTGACCTAGTTTTTAATTCTGACAAACCAAACAAGAATTGTTTTCCTGCTTTAACAAAATGCTCTGTGATAAAATAGAAAGTACTTGTGTACCTTCACTGAACCCAAGTTGGCATTGATTCAACAAGGTGCTGAAAGCGTTCTTTAGAAACGTTGCCTCATATTGATAGGATAGCATCTTGCAGTTGATGGAGATTTGTGTGATGCACATTCAGGGCACGAAGCTCCCGTTCCACCACATCCCAAAGATGCTCTATTGGGTTGAGATCTGGTGACTGTGGGGGCCACTTTAGTACAGTGAAAGCAAGAAACCAATATGAAATGATTCAAGCTTTGTGACATGGTGCATTATCCTGTTGGAAGTAGCCATCAGAGGATAAAGGGATGGACATGGTCAGAAATAATGCTCAGGTAGGCCGTGGCATTTAAACGACGCCCAATTGGCACTAAGGGGCCTAAAGTGTGCCAAGAAAACATCCCCCACACCATTACACCACCACCACCAGCCTGCACAGTGGTTACAAGGCATGATGGATTCATGTTCTCATTCTGTTTACACCAAATTCTGACTCTACATCTGAATGTCTCAACAGAAATCGAGACTCATCAGACCAGGCTGTCCAATTTTGGTGAGCTCGTGCAAATTGCAGACTCTTTTTCCTATTTGTAGTGGAGATGAGTGGTACCCGGTGGGGTCTTCTGCTGTTGTAGCCCATCTGCCTCAAGGTTGTGTGTGTTGTGGCTTCACAAATGTGACACGTCACGGAAACCAGGGACACAAGTCGGCAGCACAACTTTCGCCCAAAATGTTTTTCCCTTTTCACACCATTCTTTGTAAACCCTAAAAATGGTTGTGCGTGAATATCCCAGTAACTGAGCAGATTGTGAAATACTCAGACAGGCCTGTCTGGCACCATGCAGACCATGCCACGCTCAAAATTGCTTAAATCACCTTTCTTTCCCATTTTGACATTCAGTTTGGAGTTCAGGAGATTGTCTTGATCAGGACCACAGCCCTAAATGCATTGAAGCAACTGCCATGTGATTGGTTGATTAGATAATTGCATTAATGAGAAATTGAATAGGTTCTTAATAATTCTTAAGATGAGTAAGTACAGAAAGTATTCAGTTAAGTTTATTGTTTTTCTCATTAATGTACACGCAGCACCCCATACTGACAGAAAAACACAGAATTGTTGACATGTTTGCAGATGTATTAAAAAAGAAAAACTGAAATATCACATGGTCCTAAGTAATCAGACCCTGTGCTGTGACACGCATACATTTAACTCTGCGTTTTCTTGCTGTTCATTTCTTTGTATCATCGTTGAGATGGTTCTACACCTTCATTTGAGTCCAGCTCAGTTTGAGTATACTGATTGGACTTGATTAGGAAAGCCACACACCTGTCAATATAAGACCTTACAGCTCACAGTTCATGTCAGAGCAAATGAGAATCATGAGGTCAAAGGAACTGCCTGAAGAGCTCAAAGACAGAATTGTGGCAGGGCACAGATCTGGCCAAGGTTACAAAACAATTCTGCTGCATTTAAGGTTCCTAAGAGCACAGTGGTCTCCATAATACTTAAATGAGAGACTCTTGGGATGATCATATCACTTCCTAGAGCTGGTTGCTGGCCAAACTGATCGGGGAAAAAGAGCCTTGGTGAGAGAGGCAAAGAAGAACCCAAATCACCAGGAAGAATTAAGGCAGTTCTGAAGGCGAAAGGGTGGATCCTTTAAATCCTTTAGGTGAGTGTATAGATAATTCTTATGAAATGCACTGCATACTTCACTCAAAAGTGGATCCCTTCCGACTATTACATTTAATTGTAGCCTTTGATTTAATAATCGCACTAAGCTATATCACTATTATTGCATGGTCACATTTATTTATTTATTTGTATTTTACATCAGATAACTAAAAAAAACATGAAACTAAGCAAAAAGGCTTTTGAACACACACACACACACACACACACACACACACACACACACACACACAAAATGCTCAAAACACGCTTTTGATTGTCTCCGTTTATGTAAATCCATTTGGGATCCATTTTTTCCCACATTATTTGCACACATGTCTAGTACAATTATGTGGTTTTGTTTCATTAATACAGTGTATACTTTTTTCTTGATTTACCCCGAAAGAATGGGAACAACATTATTGTAACATGTGAGGGGCACATTGTGACATGGCCAAAATGACAGCTTAAAATGTGATAATATATATATTACCTGACATTGTAAGATTGTAAGGGACTAAAGGGACTTTTAATTTTTATTTATTTTTTGCACCACTTTGCACTTTTTTCCTGGTCACACCATATGACAAGGATTTATCAAACAGAGGTCATTTTCAAGTCACTACTTCTTCTTCTTCTTGTTTTTTTCACCTAAGACATAATAAAAGATTGCACAACTTCTTAATACGGTTTAATTTTCAAGAATTTCACTCAAGTATTACCTTGACACCACAAAAAAATAAATAAATTAAAATTCAGAAATTATTCATCATGTGTTTAAGTCATTGCGTTTATTAATTGCATTGTTAATATATTTTTGATTCAATTTCATTGACATTGGCCCATGAATCAAACAAACCTCTGTGTCAGTGACAATATTCTTTTCAGCGTTTGTCGCTTCACCCTTCATTTATTTGAAATGGATTAAAAGTGTGTCTCTACCCTGGTAAATGTTGAAACAGTGATTGTTGCTGCTGAATTAGAGTCAGTCGACATACTGTAGGTGGAATGAAAGGATTTACGGCTTTGTTTAGATAACTGTTAAAATATGTTTCTCACCAGAAGCTTGGGTTGACTGTGACATGGCAGAGCTTAATTGTGACTCATGCATGTAGAAGCTAGTCATGGCAGAGCTGCTTTTTCTGTCTGTGCCCCCTCACATTTCCCACTTCCTTTCTGCATTCATCCCATAAGAAGCACTTAATATTTCCACCTTCGTGTATTCTCAACTCTGTGTTTATCAATAGCTCGTAGATGCATTTGTTTGCTTCTGTGCTCCTAATGAAATTGATTCTTTTATCCTGCAAAAATGTAAGGCCGCTTGCTAAAATGCTTTCACAAGAGGACTGTGTGTGCACAAAAGCAAAGCAATAACTCTCAACAAAACAAACACAATAGAGGTGGTCTCCCTCTTTGTCTCCCCAAAGTTTTCTTCCAACCTCTATTTCTTCTCCTTTGTTTATCCGCTCATTTGTGCTGGCTGATAAATAACAGTTATTACATGAGTTTTGCAGGTGTAAATAGAAAAGATAGGACAAAAATAGCCAGAAAGAGATGCATTCCCACTTACACTAATGCAAATTTCACCTCACTCTTGACAACAAAACTAGGAGGTTTTGGAGGGATTATTTATTTTATTTGTTTGCACACTCAGCAAACACTGAAAAAGCTATTTTGTAGAACAGCTCATTGGATTTCTGAGAGGTTCTCCAGTGCAGTGAAAACACAGGTTCTAAGGATTTCAAAATGGTGTGTCAATAATGGATGATATGACATGCTTGTAGAGCATTGAAGTAATACTTGCTTTGATCTATTATCTACTTCCTGTGGAAGTCAGTTTCGGATAATATAAAGGTACAATCATTTTGACTTCACACAATCCACGGTCTCACCTTATATCTCGTAATTGTGGCTTTATGTGTCCAATGTGACTATATGTTGCCTTACCACTATATATCTGCCAGTTGTGGCTTTATATCTGGCTATATGACTTTATATATCTCGCAAATGCGACTTTATTACTCACAAAGCGGCTAAGTATCTCATTAATGTGACATTGTGGACCAGATTTACTAACAGCTTGCGCCAGCACAGACCTCTTTTGCTGTTAAAAAACTAGTGTCAGGATTTACTGAAGACACGCAGTGAACAAATTGTTGGACAGGGTTATTTTTGCAGCTGAACTTATTGCATATGCATTTGTAGGAGTTTCCTTAAAGATGTCTTAAAACAGATGCTAATATCCGGCTGCATCTGTTTTCTTTTATTTGCACGTTGTCAAAAGATCATGTGTAGAACGTTTCACCCTCATCTGGAATTGGACTCTCACACTAATTTGCCATTTATTAAATCTGGCCCTAAATCTCACAAAACGGCTTTATCCCCCAGCTTCATAGACAAGGCTTAAGCCTAGAACAAGGCCAAGCCTCATGTTGGAACAGGAAGGGGCCATCCCCAAATTGATCCCACAAAGTTGGGAGCATTAAAGGGGTGGTAAAACACATTCTTTCGAAGGCTTGATTGTGTTTGCGGGGTGCACTGTAGTATGTGTCCATGGTTTTTTTTTTTTTTTTTTTATGCCATTATTTTTTCATATATTTTACTTTTATTCTACACTGCTCCGTTCCTCCTTGTAAAAACGGTCTGATGGTTTCCAGGTTCTATGAAGCCGGTCTCTCAAAAATACGCAATGGGCATCAGATTGGTCAGCTGGCTCAGCTGTGTTCTGATTCGCTAACCGCCTAGTGCACATGTTTGTTTGATCTGTAAATTATCATGGGCTGTGGGTGTCCGCACCGCCATTATATGTTGATAACCCTGACGGAGCCTGCTGCATTTACAACACAAGATTATCCACTTCCGTTTATCCCGCCCCTCGGATTGAACCCTGTCAATGTGAGTTTCCAGACCAAACATCTTGATGTGGGTCTGGCTTGTCAGGCTAGGTGGAAAATGGTTGTGTTAGTTGATCTGTAAAGTTATCACGAGCTGTGGACGTCCGCGCCACATATATATATATATATATATATATATATATATATATATATATATATATATATATATATATATATATATATATATATATATATATATATATATATATATATATATATTGAGGCGGAGATGTGGCATGCTGGATTTACAACCTATTTTCATCCACTTCTTCTGATATGGGACATTTTTGTGACTGTGTAATGTAATTTTAAGTATATGAAACTTCAAATAAACATTAAAAGTCTCTGGCTCAGCGCCAGATCAACGGCCTTTTACGAGCTAATAACGCTACAGGAAAACACAAAGACGAAAAATAAATCATGCTTACAGGTTGTGGCACAGGCTGTAGAAAAATAACAATGTTTCGTCAGCATCGCACGACCGACAGCATTCCAGCCTTCTATTCCACAGCAATAAAAAAAATGGCCTCGCCCCCCTTATTTAATATTCCCTGAGGAGGAGTTTATGTAAATATTGGAGCTGGTGATGTCACCAACCCTGGAGGGAAAGGCTGTAGTTTCCTACCGGCCGTTTGCTGTAGTCTTTAGAAATTGATTTCTTTAAAAGCAAATATTTACCTTTGCTTTAAACTCAGAACATTGTAATTTTGCAGACGTTGTTTATGCTCAAACAGAAACATTACACACTAGCTAAAGTTAGAAAAGTGAAATCATGTTTTAACACCTCTTTAAGAGTTCCTTTCACTGGACCTAAGGGGCTGAGTCCAACACCTGAAAAAAAAAAAAAACACATCATCCCTTCACCAAACTTTACTCTTGGCACAATGAACTACATTTTTTTTTACTTTATATTACAGTAATCTCTTATCTGCTTGAAGAAAACCTTAAGCACTTAAGGCACTTAATCCCCAATCGCTTTCGGGGTGCCACAGCAAAGAAGATGGGTACATGGTGGTCATAAAGGGATGGACATGGTCAGAAACAATGCTCAGGTACACTGTAAAAAATTATATGTTCAATAAGTTATGACAGCAGTACAATCGACTTGGATGTTTAAGTTATTTCAACTTAAATTATGTTAAACTGACTTAAAAAATTAGTTACATCTTGTATAAATAATATAAAAAAGTTCAACATAATTTAGGTTTTGATGAGTTAAAACAATGTAAACACATATGTTGTCATAACTTATTGAACATATAATTTTTTACAGTGTAATATTTTTTTCTGTTTTTTACTCTTCTTTTTTTATCATAGGTGTTAATCAACATTAAGGTGCTATCCCACCAACAGCTGATTGACACTAGCATAGTAGGTGGTGGTATAGAACCTTAATGTTGATTACCACCTATGATAAAAAAAGAAGAGTAAAAAACAGAAATTGAATACTGATATTGAATAAATAATTACGTTGTGGCAGTTAAAATGTATGTTCTATATAATATGAGTGTAATTGGGATTGACTACATTCACCATGTTGTCATTCTCGTGTGACCTACCAGCATCAGTTGTGTCACTTTACAGCCATTCCTCTCCCATGGCCTCATGAGATAGTAAAGTGTTCATCGTATGCACACTTCCAAAGTAGTAGGTCATCCGGATACTTTTTGCCTACTCTTTTATGACCACCATGAATTTAGACATATTTTTTTCACCCACTATATAGCTCTGGAAAAAATTAAGAGACCATTTAAAAAGTTAGTTTTAAACAATAATTTTATAAAGCGACGAGAATAGTTTTTTAGTGCAAATAAAGCGAGAATAACAACTTATAAAGTGATGGGCCGATTTCAAAACAAAGATTTGAACAGTTATGAAATCAGTGTACCGATTCATGATTCGGATCGCGTGCCAAACTGCTGAAATCACATGACATGCGATCTGAGTCCTGAATCAATACCCTGATTCATAACCATTCGAATCTTTGTTTCGAAATTGGCCCTTCACTATACAAGTCGTTATTTCATTGTTGTTGTTTTTTGCGCACAAAAACTGTGCAGTCGCTTCATAAAATTATAGTAAAAACTTTGTAACGACATCTTTAGTGCCATTTATGGGTCTTGAGAGAGGAAATTACATTGGTGTCAATGAAGGCCTGTCTGAGCCATGGGATTTTCACAAAAATATCTTCATTTGTGTTCCGAAGATGAACGGAGGTCTTATGGGTGTCGAAAGATATTAGGGTAATTAATGATAGAATTTTCATTTTTCATTTTATATAGTTATGGTTACAAACTCTCTCTTTACTTCCCTACACTTGTATGAGTTAAAGATTAATTTGAAACTACACAGACCAAGGCTACAAGCGCAGTGTTCGTTTGATCAGCATTTGGACAGAGTCAGAAGACCATCATTCACAATGTGCTGTTTCAGCACCTCGGACAGTGACTCAACTCAACAGACAGTCCAATGCCTCCATTAGATTATATAATTTTTCTTGTTTTTATTAAAGATTTATAAATTGGTTACCATCTTCCGTAGTAAAGGGTAAATTGTCCGGTTTAACCTTTTTTACTCATTTATTCCAGTCAATTTGAAGCATTTACATGGCAAACGCCACATCTAAATGGGGTGTAATTGTAGCCTTGGGCTTGCTTGGCTATGTGTGATATTTCGTAAACAGAGATGCAAATGTTTCCAGAAATTCAGAATAATTTTAACATTATGCTTTGTTGATGTCTGTGTGCATATATGTGATTGACAGACAAATTCTCCCTGTAAATGTTGCATCTGAAACAAACTTTAATTACACATAATGTTTGCAGGCACAATAACTTATGAGTGTGCAAAATAAAAACTGTATGCTTCTGAACCCTGAATGGCATCCATTAATTATTTGACTGAGTGCAGGTATGCGTGTCGGTGAGTTCGTCCATCATCGGTTCCACCACATCCGTTTCCTGCTTTCTTCTTCATGGCATTGATTAACAGACTAGTTTAAATTCATTTCTCAAGCATGAGTGCTGATATATATTCGTAACACACCCCGTTGTAAACACCCTCGCTGATTAGCCTTGACATCACCCTTGCTCGCATACGAACAATCATATGGAAAACTCAATAAAGCCTGGCGTTTTGAAGACAACCGTTTTCAAATAAAATATTCTGCATGGAAAACAAATGCCCTTCATCAAGATATTCCCTTTGAGAGACACAGTGTGTACCGTGGCTTTGATGACAGCAAAAAATTGATTCCAATCCAAGATACTAATGTGCTTTATCAGTGCTATTAACTGAAAAGTATAAATAAGTGTATCGCATGAATAGGCTCAGTTCAATATCCGTTTGATAGCAGCAGGTTGCACACACACAAACACAAAGAAACACACACACAAAGTGGCTGTCAGCAAGAAGGGCCATTGTTTTAAAAGCCTAGACAGTTTGCCAACCCTGTTCAACAACTCTCCCATGGTCGACAATCTATTGATATCTCAGCATGCAACAAGACCCAACAGCAACAAAGCAATCGACCCACCCCTACCCCCTCCTGAGACAGGAGGCAACGGGACGAGGAAAACAAACATGGATGGAGAGGAAGAAATACTTTTTGAATAGACACAGGGGAAAGTACTAAGCCATTTGGGCATACTTTTACTGGAAGATGAACACTGCTGGGAAGAGAATAAAGAAAAGAGAATGCATGTATCCATGGATAGTAACATTGTTAAAGAAAAAGTGCTTAAGGATTTTCAAAGTTAAAGGGTGGAGGAGTGGACATGGAGGAAAGGCCAAAGATTCATCCCGCTGGGACATTCTTCTGCTGACAATTATAAGAAATGCCTGCAAGAAGATATTTCTGCCAAAAGGCAAATACCAGCCACATCTTAGGGTGATCTCAACACACTTTTGATTTAAATACTGTATTAGTAAATGTTGAAATTAACATTTAGTAAGATTAGTATACTGTGGAAGTATTGTTCATTCTAAGTGTTGCCAAAATATAAAGCAGCTCAACTGTTTTCAAGTGTGATAATAACGAATGTTTCATCAAGGATCACGCGACCATACTATGGACTGGAGTAATGATGCTGAAAATTCAGCTTTGCGACACTGTAATAAAATAAATATTAAAAAATAAAACAGTTGTTTAAACAGTTGTTTATGTAATAATATTTTACAATATTACAGTTGTACTTTTGTATTTAATAAATAAAGCCTTGGTGGTGCACATAATAGTTTGTTCAAAAACAAATTCTATTGTTCACAAATCACAATATATATTTATATATAAAATGAATAGGATATGCTTAGGATATGGATACATTCTAGACTCTAGACGTATGTTGGATTGGTAAATCTAAACAAAAGTCTTAAAATGTATAAATTGAAAATAAATTCACAAAATAAATTCACAAAATAATTCATTATATGAACTCATATGAACTAAATGTTCATATGCTGTACAAATAAAACTAATATGTGGAGCCATGGATATGCAAATTAGCCCCGCCTCCACTCAGTCACAATAGCTCGGACTACCTTATCCTCTTGGTCAACTGTAGCAAATGCTACACACATCAAAGGGAAATATTGGTTGAATTCATCCATATCAGTTTGAACCAAAAATGGAAAAGGATAAGAAAAATATACAAGGTCATCTACAAGTCTATATATCAGAATGGTAATGTGTTTTGTCGCTCTCCACAATGTCGGACATACACCGATCAGTCATAACATCTCAGCACCTGTTAGTGGGTGGGCTATATTAGGCAGCAGGTAAGCATTTTGTCCTCAAAGTTGATGTGTCAGAAGCAGGGAAAATGGGTGTAAGGATTTAAGCGAGTCTGACAAGGGCCAAATTGTGATGGCCTGACAACTGGGTCAGAGCATCTCCAAAACTGCAGATATTCTGGGGTGTTCCTGATCTACACTGATCAGTATCTATCAAAAGTGGTTTAAGAAAGGAACAGTGGTGAACTGGCAACAGGGCCGTGGCGGCCAAGGCTCATTGATGCACGTGGGGAGCGAAGGCTGGTCCGTGTGGTGCAATCAAACAGACGAGCTACTGAAGCTCAGATTGCTCAGAAGGTTAATGCTGGTACTGATAGAAATGTGTCAGAGTACACAGCACATCTCAGCGTTTGTTGCGTATTGGGCTGCAACCGCGGGATATGGTGAACAAAAAAGTCTAAACCATGGAGGCCCCACCTCGCAGCTTAAAGAACTTAAAGAATCTGCTGATAACATATTGGTGCCTGATACCACAGCGCACCGTCAGGGGTCTAGTGGAGTCCATGCCTTGACAGGTCAGGGCTATTTTGGCAGACATAATGTTATGCCTGATGGTGTATAATGGTAATTGATATGATTAGCGTTTGGCTTGACTGTGTTATCATACAGCCCTTAAAAAATGAGTATAAATATGAAGCACAAACCAGTAGAGCAGGGTTCTGACCTGCTCACATGTATAGTAAGAGAAGGAAAGAAGGCTTGGTGACTCAAATGTACATCTATATTTTTAACAGCACCACCATTTTATTTTTTCTCAATTCTCTTTTTTGGGATTTCATTCCTGCTAAAGTGTCATCTCCTAGACAGTCTTACTGGTGACAGAGAGAGAGTTTTTTTAGCTTTTATGGCATGTAGTGTAAAAGAGCAATGGAGACATAGGCAGCAAGACGATGTGATATGTGAAAGAAAAACATGGAAAGTAATTAACTATGCTTATAACCACATGCATGTTGCTATATTTGGCACATTCCATATATAGGCCTACTTAAAGCTGTGGTAAGTGCTATCTGCAACTGTAACCGTTGTTGATATTTCAAATCACCAAAACAAACACGCCCCTACCCCCAAAAAGGGTCTCGGCCCTATTTTGATAGCTCCGCCCCATACATGCGTAACCCAGGCAACGACTATGGCAGAATCTGTGTGTAACTAATCCAGGTCCAATATTCAATGAAAAAGTCACCCCTTCCATCAGAAAAACACAAACCATGACAGTCCAGCTAACGACATATTATAATTATGACCAGATTAGAGTTATAGCGATCACAAAAACACAAACAGTTCTCATGAACAACTCGATAACGTTAGTACACAAGCTCGATAGTCCAGCTAGCCATATATTACAATTATGACTGGATTGGTTATATAGATGAAAAGAGGAAACAAACATATATTAGGAGTATAGTATCTTACCTGTCGGACACATTTTGTGAGCTGACGCTTGAAACCTTGAAACACTGAGGGGATTTAGATGCTCCATACGGTGTGGAAATGAACGGGTCTTTATCATCGCAGAAGTGAGACACAATACGATTGCAAATAGACAAACAAGTGAACATGACACTCGAATATATTCAAGCAAAAGCCAGCATATGTTAGTTCTTTCTTGACTAATGTCGGTCCTGTGTGATTCGTGTGTTTTGAATAATGACGTGCACTGAGCCTCTCTTCTCTCTTCTCACTATCAATAGTAGACACGCCCCTTACCTGCTGATTGGCTACAAGTTTGTTATTCCCGAGTTCTTTTTCTGAAACGGTTTTGAAATAACACTTACCCCACCTTTAATAGCATTAGAAGCACAAACCTAAAATACATTAAAATGCATCAACAGTGACACCAGCAATGGAATGGTGAAGAAACAGCAACAACTCTGAATATAAATAACAGTGTGACCACCTTTATTTTAATGTTAAACTAACACTTCATTTGCAAACCTAACTTCATAATACCGATCTTATCCTACATAGAGATTCTCCTTGTAGGAGAAATAACTAATTGACTAGAAACAATGTAGTTCAATCTTAGGCAGCAGGACTGTTGCTGAAATCTTCCCTTCATATCTAAATGCGTCTTTTTTCTCTCCCCCCATCATTTCTGCTCCACCACCTGCAGTTGTAATAGAATTTATAATAGAATTCATTCTCTCATCAAGCCTGTATGAATAAAGGATGCTGCAACCTCAAGTCTGATTTCTCGGTCTGCTTTTCACTTCCAGAAAAATTGCAGAGCAATATCTTTATTTTTCTTCATAAACAAAAGGGAGATCATCCAAAGCCTGTGTGCATTTCTTTTCCTTCAATATATTACAGGATGCTTTGCTTTCCACTTAAGACACAATGTTATGGGACCAAAAAATCTGATCAGTTGAGAGTTGTTGCAATCCAATCTTCGTGATCTCAAGTTTTGGCTTGCAATCTTCCGTATCCAGGTCTGTTTATGAGAGATAGGAAGGAAGCTTGTGTAAGTATATGTCATTGTTCCTATTGGATAATTATTCCAAGTGGGTTGGAGACCACAGCGAAAATCTAGGATTCAAAGTGTAATTTAAATGTGAAAAAAAAAAAATGTTCACTGTTTTAAGATAAAACAAATTGTAAGTATTATTATTAATACATTAGTATATATTGTAATATATACAATACAGTATAAAAATGTAATATATATATATTATATTATTATATTATATTATTTATATATATATATATATATATTACATATATTACATATATTACATTTTTATGTAGAAAGAATAAATATTCTTATTGAAAACATCAATTTCTTTAATTAGACACCTGAACAAACACATTTATCCAGTTTACAATGTATTACAAATTTCATATTTAATAAAAAGTAATATTTCGAATTCAGCTGTTGCTTTCAGGCAACATTCTACCATCGTGGAACGCAAGTATTACCAAACCATTACATCAAGCCATCACATCAAGTTATTACATCAAGTTATAACATCAAGTTATCATATCAAATTATCATATATATCTTCATCCTCATCTCCATCTTCAATCTCACCCTCACTCTCTCCCTGCCGGATTGTCAGTATGACCTCATCTTCCTCATCACATGACACCTCATCCTCACCCTCATTAGTTGTGTTTTATACCTTTTTTGAGTGCTATAGAAAATGTGCAGATCATAATATATGCAGTTATAGTATGTGTATTACTATTTTTATACATGCATTACAATATTGTGCAAAAATGCAGATATTTAGAGAATTCTAACTCTTTTCCTTACAAATATGCTGTATTTGTATCCAACCTATTGTGTCTGCTATGGCATTATGCGATTACGTCCATTATGGTACAATGTTGGCTTTAGGCAACAACAGTTTTTTGTTCTTTACTCGTAAACGTAAAGTTCTTGAAAATACTTCTTTACTAACCAGTGAAGGTGACTCATATTTTTGTGGGTGATTATCTGGACAGGAAATTAGTGAAAAAGGCAGTTTTCTTTGGAGAAAATATGGAGCCACGTGACCTGTGCACATGACTGAAGCAGGACACAAAATGGACCCCTGTGGGTCATGTGACCATTTTTTTTGCACTTTTATTGATTCGTATTTGAGTTCTTCTTCCCGGGGATAGGTTTGAACAATAAATTGGTGCTTCATTTGATTAAAAATAATCTAAAATAGACTATGTTGCCTGGAGGCAACACCGTACCATAGAGGGATATATATTTAATATTCATCATACACTATTATTGTTGATGCATTAAAAAATTATATTTCACACAATTTTTATATTGATAAATTAAAGTAATTTCTACATGCTAACTGTCTTTACAGAATACATTCAAAGTTATGTTTTCAATTGAAAATGTTGTCGTGAAAGCGTCCCCTAACTTAAAAACTAATGATTTTTACAACATCAAGTCAAGTCAAGTCAAGTCACTTTTATTTATATAACACGTTTTACAATGCAATTGTTTCAAAGCAGCTTCACAGTGTTAAATCAATCAATCAATCAATCAATCAATCAATCAATCAATCAATCAATCAATCAATCAATCAATCAATCAATCAATCAATCAATCAATCAATCAATCTCAAATAAAGATTCAATCGGTCATGAATCAGCAGATTGATTCGTGATTCGTATCGCCAATGTCACATGAATTCAGCAGTCTGCCAGTTAGACACGTGATCCGAATCATGATTCATGACCGTTTGAATCTTTATTTGAGGAACACGGAGAGAAGAAAATGTTGAATAAAGTCGTATTTTTTTGTTATTTTTGTAGTATATCTATGCAGTATTCTTATAAGCCGTTTATTTTAACAGTTTAACATTTCAGTTACTGTGTGTGAAAAACAATATAATAACTAGTCCAGTGTTGTGATCTAACTGACACCCGGTAGAAAGTAACACGGTTAACATCAATAAACGCCAGCAGATAGCCATTTTTTTGAGAAACCATAACGTTAGAGCGTTATCTACAGATCAAGCATAATAACAGAAACAATAAATAATCTTGGAAAGTTTCATCGTGTTGAGTGTCGTAACCGAACGCGACAGTTTAAAGCTGAATGGAGAGTGACTGACAGCCGCAGTGGAGGGAAGCATTGACGTGAACTAATCTGTACTTGCATTAAACGATGGAATGGCTTCAGAACACTTATAATATAGTGCACGAATCGTTGATGCTTTATAAGGTTTTTGTGCCTTTTGTGGGGCACTGGGGCTTAACAATAACACAGAATATTATGCACACAGTATCGAATTTGGATCGGTCCTGTCTGTCCGATACCCGATCCGGCAAATAATGGCAGATCGGAGCCGATACCGATCCCGAGTATCTGATCGGTGCATCCCTAATCTATATATCTATGATCATTGACTTTCTTCGAAGAAAGTAATGGCATTGGGAATATTAGATGAGATTCGCCTGATATGAGGTCAAAAAAAGAACACAAATACTGATCGGTTTGTCGCAAAAATATGTGTCAATGTGTCACCATGAAAAACATGGTTTAATATGGATTCGTATAGCTGTGTTTTTTTTATATCATACTGACTCTCATAGAAATACACCCCATTGACATGCATTATACGAGCAACGTTTGGAGTTAAAAATGTGTTCTACTGATGAAACAAACACAACTACATCTTGGATGCCCTGTGAATAAGCAGATAAACATCACATTTTCATTTTTGGGTGAACTATTCCTTTAACAGGAAAATAATGCAACAGAATTTGATTCGGCTGTATAGAGAAAATTGATTCGCTCTTGAGAAAATGGTGATGTCATGTAGCTTATTTCAATTATAATATAGTGTCAATACAGGCAGATCAGTAATATAGCTGATGTAGTGTCCAACTGAGCAAGAGAAAAGTATCAAACTAAAACGTATTTGAGCTGGACAATGGCTTTCTTCTAGTGCTGCTGTACAGCCAAAACGATCCTATTCTCACTGTAAAGCTGCTTTGAAACAATCTGTATTGTAAAAAGAACTATAAAGGTGACTTGATTTCTGAACTCCGGTTTTAAAACATGAAAGGCTCAGATTTATCAGATTAGGATTTTTTTTTGTTAGTTTTTTTTTTTTTTTTGTAGAATTTATTGTAGAATCACTTGTCCAATAGGGCTTGACAGTTTCTAAGAGGATAAAAAAGGCTTTTATGTTTGCAATAAGGTCATCTATACCAAGAGTCTCTTGGAAGAGCTGGTTCCCTGAGTGTTGATAAAATCCTGACAAAGACTGACATTGTGGATGAATGTAGTCCACGCACTCTGCCCCTCCGGCATCGCAGTGAATAGATGAAGAGAACGTGTGAAAAGAGACATCTCTCCTGGTTTCTGCTCCCTGCTCTGTTTCCTATATATCACTGTCACCTCTCCTGCATTCTTTCTCACTCCATTCCCTCCTTCCGTTCCTTATCCCCCTGCTTTTGCCATCTTCTCTTTCAGCTTTCTTTCCGCATATCTTTAATAACCATGTATTTTCCGTCTCTCTCTCTCTCTCTCTCCCTCTCTCTCTCTCTCTCTCTCTCTCTCTCTCTCTCTCTCTCTCTCTCTCTCTCTCTCTCTCTCTCTCTCCAACTCTGTCATTTCGCTTTGACCCCTCGTCTCCCTGGCCATTTAAACCAGCCACAAATAACGCAGACTGACCTCCCTACAGACCTGCATATTATACTATGCCTACTGGCGGTCAGGTGACAGCCACATTCCTGACCAATCAAAGTGTTCCCAGGATGGATTTTCAGTGCTCTGGTCAGGCAGAGGTGGCTCATTTTTACATAAACTGAGGATATGGCCAGTGGCCAGCTTAAGGCATCTCCCCCTCTCCGTCTGTTATGCTGTGCATAGACAAACGCAACAACTTCTACACCAGTGCACAGTGGCACTATGGATTTATGTTATTATGTAATATGAAGATTTTTGATTTTCATTTCAAGGTCCAGACATAAATGAGCTCCTCGAAGCACTGACTTTTTTTTTTTCTTTTTCATATGAAAAACGCTAGCCTATAACTTAAATTACATTATGCAAAATTGCATGGGGATCAGTCTTAACAAGGTCCATGCATTTGTGTATATGTGTAAGATTTAATAGGTCACTCAAGAATGCTCATCCCAGGTGAGTCTGTCCCGGTTTGGATTGGCTCAGCACTGACATCAGAGTCTGAAAAATGAATAAATGTATATGTAAATGTATAAAGCCTGCGAGGTCAAGTCTGCACATGAAGAAACACTGTACAGAAACGTATGTACAGGTCTTTTTGTATTTCTTTCGTTTTTCTAATCACAGATGAATGCCATGAATGTTTAAAGGGTCATGAAACCTTCTGTTTCAGCAGCCGTCAGTTCTCACCAGTTTTGAAAAATGCTATAAAAGTGGCCTTGGTTTAGCGGCAGAGTGGAGGGGGACGAGGGGAGACCGACAGCACATCAACGACTTCTGATTCAGACTCAGTTTTATTTCACTCTCATTAAAAGCATCAAAGCTTCCCACAAATGCATGCTGCAAATGAAGTTACACGCAACACAATATAGGCCTACACTTGGTTTTGTAAGCTCACTGTTACACAAACACATATATCCTGTAACAGCTTTGATTCAAAGCACAATTATGCACAGCCATTCACAATGTGTTCTCTGCATTGAAAATATATATGAACATGCTGTTGATACTTTGATAACTTTTGATGTTTATTTTGTGGAGTTTTGTATGCCGTTTGGTCTGTTAAATGGCCGTGAAGAGTGGTTACACTCAAAGTGTGGATGAATCACGTTTGTGTAAAGACTCAAGATCTATTGAAGAGAACGTTAGCAATGCAGACACTCATACAAAGCGGGGGAAAACACTCGTTACATCTCTCACTTACTGTATGCGATCTGACTGTTTGAAGTGCCAGTCAGAGGAAGATGCCTATCAACGCGTGCTGTCATGAATAATTAAGCACGTGTTGTCATGAATTAAGCAATGCGTCTTCTCATAGGATAAAGACACGCAGTCTTATAATTATGAGACACTGATGAGTCATACTATAGTACAAGAAAATGTCACATCCGAAATTTAAACCAGGAAGTTGAAAATAGAGCAAAATGCTTTAAAATTAACTAGTTTTCTCCCACATTCAAAACTAACAGATAGTAACACTGTCTTCCATGATGTTCAACACACTTCTGTTAAAATCTTGAAAATTTAGTTTAGGGTTTCATGACCCTTTAAGGGAAGACTGTAAGAATGTTCAGGGAAGGGGGTAATCTAGCTCTCGGAAAGCGTTCCACCCATAGGGGCGGCCATTGCTAACCAAGCCATCACCTGCTGTTAGCATCCCATTGACCTCCATTCATTTTTGAGTCACTTTGACAGTGAATAACTTTACATCTGAGGCGTTTAACAACTCAATTTGTCCATTGTTTATTTCAAAAGAAACACAACAATGTATAAAAGTCTCCATTACCTTGTATCTTACATTATCGGCCCGTAGAATCTGTTTTTGTAAAAACGCTTGCGTCATAACCAACTGTCGCACAGTAGAGAAATTACCGTATAGACAGAAGGAGAAGCTCGCAGGCAATCTTTTACTGTCTATCAGACAGTCGGGGGGACATGGAGACATAAAGTCCGATAAAGTCAAAGAAGAAGAATGGGGAGAAGCCGATAGTGAGCCAAAAGCAACTGGACAAAACATTTAAACAACGTGATTCAGATTTCACTTTCCACAACTACTAGAAGACCTACAGCTGTCCGACAGGTTGCTTACATCACATCTCCGTCGTCAAGCTCAGTCTGAGGCCATCAGGAAGTGAGTGCTTCTAATTGACTTCAATTGTCGTCGTTGAAGTCTATGGGATCGCTGTGTTCATTTATTTTACTGTCTATGTGTTTAGGACATTTAAATCCAAAATGAATGAGAACTAAAAATCAATATTACATTTGCACAGTAAGAAATTATAAGAAATATAGATGTTGTTTTTTGTTGGTTTAACTTAAAAAGTAAGTAACCTGGTTGCCTTAAAATTGTTAGTTTATTGAAATAAAAAATTTGAGTTGATTCAATGAAGGAAATTTTTTTAATAAATAGAAACTCAAAATTATTGTATCTGAACCACATAAAAATTGATAAATCATGAAAATAGCATTATTTGGTATGTTTCAATAATGAAACATGATGACGTGTTTTATGCGTCATCAGAAATAAAACACACACAATTACCCATTATGCTTACAAAATCTTTTAATAATATTTTAATAAAGGTTGTCAAATCTCAAAAAAATGTTCATTTTATTAACTCAAAATTTTTAATTTTAAATAAACTCAACATTTTAAGGCAACCAGTAACTTTTTTTCTAAATAATTTTTTACAGTGAGGGAAACGGTTTCAAGCACTAATGTGGAGTCTCATTTATAAAATGTGCGTACACACAGATTTGAACTTAAAGTGTGCATACACTAAAAATTCATATTAATAAAAATGTTTTTTTTTTTATGTGGAAAACTGCTTAGTGACACTTCAGGGTTTAATCAGATGTACCACACGTTTCCTTGAGGCCATTCAATTGTGTCAATATACTATATCATTACAAAGCAATGTTTACCAACATAAAACACCAAACGGATATATTTTGTTGCATCACACACTTACTGACTTGGTCAAATGGACTGTACTGTAATATTTAATCGATTTTTCATTCTTTTGAACAAATTGCAAATGCTTTGGTATACATTTATGCAACTGATTATGTGCAATTCTCTGCTGTTTCCTATATTATATGTCATGTTAATCAAAATATATCATATGGTTTCCTGTTTAATAGTCCTATCTTTTAAAACATCTTGCACATCCCACAAATGCTAGATTGGATTGAGACCTAAAGATTTTGGAGGCCAAGTCAACACCTCAAACTCTTTGTGCTCCTTAAACCATTTTTGCTTTGTGGCAGGACATATTATTCTGAAAGCGGTCACAGCCACCACAGAATACCGTTTCCATGAAATGGTTTACGTGGTCTGCAACAATAGTTAGGTAGGTGGTACATGTCAAAGTAACATCCACATGGATAACAGGATCTAAGGTTTCCCAGCAGAACACTGCATCCACTGGCTTACCTTCTTCCCATAGTGCATCCTGGTGCCATGTGTTCCCCTGGTAAGCAACACATCCGGCCAGCCACGTGATATAAAAGAAAATGTGATGCATCAGACCAGGCCACATTTTTCCACTGCTCCGTGGTCCAGTTCTGATACACACATGACCACTGTTGGCCACTTTTGGTGGTGGACAGAGGTAAGCATGGGCACCCTGATTGGTCTGTCGCTATGCAGCCTTAATTCGCAAAAAACTGTAATGTACTGTGTATTCTGACACCTTTCTATCAGAACCAGCATTATTTCTTGAGCAATTTGAGCTACAGTAACTCATTTATTTGATCAGACTACACAGGCCAGCCTTCGCTCCCCACGTGCATCAATGAGCCATCCATGACACAGACTCCAGTTCACCACTGTTCCTTCCTTGGGCCACTTTCGATAGATGTAGGCCACTGCAGACCAGGAAAACCCGACAAGAGCTGCAGTTTTGGAGATGCTCCGACCCAGTCATCTACCATCACAATTTGGCCCTATAGACAAACCCACTAAAATCTTACACTTGCCCATTTTTCCTGCTTCTAAAATTTGAGGACAAAATGTTAACTTGCTGCCTTATTTATCCCACCCACTAATAGGTGCCGTGATGAAGAGCTAATCAGTGTTATTCACTTTATCTATCATCACAAAGTAAGGCCTGTTTGGCCTTATATATATATATATATATATATATATATATATATATATATATATATATATATATATATATATATATATATATATATATAGTCGTGTCTGTTTTTACACTGCAATTATATTGTACTGTAATTTGTTGACAGACCAACAGTGAAAGTGTAACTGACTCCTGTTCAGCCTCTTGCAATCAATATCCCACATATAGTCTTTTGTAAACTTGTAGTTTAAGTTGATTTATCCCATTCAGATCAAGTGCAGTCTTATGCATTTTCAATTATTGTCATCAAAATGTAGTTTACAATGGCACAAGATCTTTTCGTTCTAATGCCACACATATACATATATATATATATATATATATATATATATATATATATATATATATATATATATATATATATATATATATGTTCATTGCAATATAATGCTACTTTTGAGAAACGAACTAAGGATGTTGAGCAAATTACAGGCCTTTGCAGGAAATCCATTGTGTGGTGCAGTTTGTATGAATGGTTATGAGAAATGCACTTGCTGGTTTGCAAATCTTAATCAATCAATCAATCAATCAATCAATCAATCAACTTTATTTATATAGCACTTTTACAATGATGATTGTTTCAAAGCAGCTTCACAGTGTTAAACAGGAAAATACTGCAACAAAATTTGATTTGGCTGTACAGTCGTTCCGGAGAAAACTGTGATGTTATCCGCTTATTTTAATTTATCATATAGTGACAATGTTGGCAGATCAGTAATATAGTTTATAGAATTAAATAAGACCTAATTAATTAATTTTATTTGTATATTTAGTTGAATAATTTGGATCATAATTTTAGTGTCCGAGCCTTAAGGACGATTAAAAAAAATAGAAAACCTATGATTTTATTAAATAATGCATGTAAATAAAAGGAAATACTGCTGTAAGTTTATTTTTTTCTTTTAGCTCAGATTTATAAGTTGCATGTCATACTCCAATGTGCATGAGTGATATGTTATTCAAATCTCAAGGGACCAATGAGATAAACAAGTAATTTAATTTGTTCAGCTAGATGTTTACAAAAGAGGGAGGGAAAAAAAAACACAAAGTGTCCTTTATACAAATAGCATATGCTTCATTACAAAGGAAATACAATACACAGAAATATGTATCCACACACAGTGTGCTCACAAATGGCACTAGACATACTTCATATTCATTAAATCTCATTCAATCAAACAATCTCCAACATAATGGATTTATTGATATGCCATACAAATATTCTCCATGGAAACACATTTAAAAGAAATACACAGTGAAGTAAAATAATTACTTCCAGTACACAGAAATGCACATACCAGGGTAAGAAATTAACCAGGGATCTGGGGTAAAAGTGCCCCATTTTTAGATACTGACCTGCCTATTAACATTTGTGGCAGTGTTTCTTGTTAAGATTGATAATTTATTTCTAGCAAATGGATGCCAGGTTTAATTCAGGTGAACTATTTAATAAATGGGAAATACTTGTTTTGTTTTATATGATAAAAAGCCTATATAGAGGTAAAAATGCCCATGACAAATCTGAAAAAAAAAAAAAAAAAATCACCCAAGGAAATATTGCTCCTTAATAAAAAATAAGTGAATTTCTAACATTGTTGTATATACACTAACACATGCCCCAGATGCTCACACCCTGACCCTTAGATCCTTCAGGTGTGAAATGACATGTAAATGTCATGGAGAGAAAAGTCCTAAAGAAGGAAAAGCTTTCCAGATTACCCCATCTTTATGGATGAAAAGACATGGCATATGCGGATGCTGGCAAAAAACCCTTTTCTTCTTACCAGAGGGGAAGGCTAAAAAAGAAAAAAGGCTTGAACTCTCTGAGATGTTGGACAGCGCTGAAGTGAGTGAACATGCTAACTCCAGCTCTGTGAGGGCGGACATCGGAAGAAGATGAAAGACGACTGCGCTCTCGGATCCCCTTTATTGGATTACGCCACATAGTTCAAACTCAAAAATCTCTTTGGTATTTTAATAGACTTCTGCAAGGAGGAAAGGTAACGCTAATAGAAAACACGACTGGTCAAGTGGGATTGTAAAAGAGTCACTTACTGTAAATTTAAACCATGACAGGAAAGTTGTGAGCTTGCACCGAATTAGAGATTTATATACAGACACAAACACTCGAAACAACTGCATTCTCTTTCTTTCTTTCTTTCTTTCTTTCTTTCTTTTTTTCTTTCTTTCTTTCTTTCTTTCTTTCTTTCTTTCTTTCTTTCTTTCTTTCTTTCTTTCTTTCTTTCTTTCTTTCTTTCCTATATTCTTTCTTTCCTATATTCTTTCTTTCTTTCTTTCGAATGCAGTTGTTTTGAGTGTTTGTGTCTGTATATAAATCTCTAATTCGGTGCAATTCGGTGCTCTAATTCGAACAGCAAATCCATGGCTAACAGAAATAATGGTAGAGATTAGTTTTCCCTGTTTTTGATTGCAGGAGCTACACTGCAGCCTGATTTAAATAGGTTTATTTTTTTTATTGACAGGATATAACATAGTGGAACTTAAATTACTGCTGTGTTTACTGTCCTTACGGGTAGGCTGGAAGACCGAAGAGTTCTGGTCTGAACTCTTCCATGCTTCTGAGCAGCAAGGTGGCCTCCTGTGTGAGGCTGCGGTCCAGGTTATCATCTGGGATCATCACCACCTGCATTCCAGCTGCCAGACCCGCCTTTACTCCATTTGGAGCGTCTTCAAAAACCAGACACTGTGAAAGCAGGAGCAGAGCAGACTAATCAATTAAAACACACAAATGTTCAAAGAGATTTGAACTCAGAATAATGATAATAAATGTGTAGAGAGAACATTCAAAAGCAGAAGATGGACATCCAGTACTGGAAATACAATAGTGCACCAGGGTAATAATAATAATAATAATAATAATAATAATAATAATAATATATTTTATTTATAACGGTAAAATGGGGTAGAATTGATGTTTATTTACAATCGGATACTGCAAAAATTGAATTCAAAGTTGTTAGTTTGCTGGGCCCATTTCACCACAGAGAGTTTTTCTAACCTTGTACAAAATCAAGAAGGATTCGCTCAGCATCTAAAACTGAAGAAAGGAAAGATTCCAACCATATTCCTGCAAGCAGTAAGTAGTGATTGTATCCACTTCTTGACTGTCGAACCCATTTCTGATTAAATTGAACGTTTCTTAGTAAGACAACATTAATGATAGCATCCCTGTGTTGTCTAGATCTAACGCAAGATCCATTATTGGAAACTCCAAGTAGCACACATAACAGTTTGTCAAATGACAAAGGTTAATATTATTTCCTGCCAGTGTTGTCATAAAATACAACAGTAGATACGTATGTCGATCCCTTTTGATGGCTTGAAATCTAAATAAGCCTATATTTCATCATTAACACAACTCAGAAGCTAACTACGTTTACTACTACTGTATAGTTGCTTACAGATCGCTCACTCAGTCCTTGTAGCTAACGTCACCTTCACCATCTAAGTTGAAACGATAGTCATTTGACAAGGCTTCTAGACAATTTGTTAAATAAATATTATATATTATTTTGCAGTGGGTGAGTAGTAAACATGACACTGACTATTTTGAGTGGCTTTTACATTACTTTGTTTGGTAAATGAATCAAATTTGTAATTTTGTAAATAAATCAACTTCTAAATTAGTACTTTACGGTCAAACTGTAACGTTGCTGTACAAACGACATATTTACATGCTACCCAGTTCAGTTAGTGATTCAAAGTTAAGAAGCCATCATTGTAAAAGCATTGCCATGACGGATGTTTTACAGTATATGTGTTAGCTGTGTGGTGAAACAGCCAATCAGAGCAGAACTCTGCATTAATATTCATGACCCTTCCAAATAAGGCAAAACAGAGCATTACATCCTAGGGACAATTTCTAGGGTTGTAAATGGACTTGTAAAACCATATCTGGACATTTTTTGACCTTAAATATGCCACATACCCTCTATTTAGATATCAGAGAACAATATAAAATATTGTTTCAAATTCTTGGGCACCTTAAAAATGTTTTTCTTATACGTGTAAAGACAATTTTATACAGAACAAAGTATAGGTATCAGGGTTAAGGTTTGAATAAAACCTTTAGTGATTTGTTAAAGAGTTTGACAGCTGCTGTCAAGTGCATTTCAGAAGTTTAAATGTCAGGCAATCTGTCTCTTGATCTAGATCTCTCCCTTTGGTTCTCTCAGTCATTCATTCATTGCATCCAAGTTCAACAAAACCACAACAAAACCAAGAACAATGAACCACATCGTGGGACAAAAGTAGGCAAATATCAGCCTACAATGTCACACAAAACAATCTGCCATAGGCACCATTTACCATTGACAATTTGTAAACACCACAATATGACACTTCTTATAATAGTAATGTCTCACATTCAAACTTTATATTATAATGGTGCTGTAAATTGTTATAGTTTTGTTGAGCAGTCTTTGTGTTTGTTATCAGTCATGGATCATGCAAACGGCTCCATCATATTCTCTACAATACAATTCTCTATTGCTTTTCTGGCTTGCTATCAGTTTTCATGGTATCATTAAACATAATGCAAACAAATGTGTTCTTGCTACTGATATACATGCACTGATGTACATAATGCAAATTTTTTATTTTACTGCTAGACCAACAGGTGACCTTTAAAATCTTGAGACCAATCAAAATATATTCATAAAGGTCAGATACACAGTGAGCAAGTTTTTTTCTCTCTCTTATACTGTTAATATCTGTATTTCAACATTTTCATGGTTAGAATTAGTGGTTGGCCAGGTCAGATGCTGATATCCAGAATGCTAGGTGGCTAATAATTGATTGAATGGTGATAACTAGTACAAATTAGTGCTAGAAAATGAGATGTACACACAATAGCACAATCTTTAAATGCACAATGTTTGCTTACAGAAAAAAACGTATTTTATATATATATATATATATATATATATATATATATATATATATATATATATATATATATATATATATATATATATATATATATATATATATATATATATATATTTTAAAGACGTGTCGCGGCGCTGAGCTGAGCTGAGCATCGGTGTGCGACCCCTTTAAGGGCGCTGAGCATCACACCGTGCCTTTAAGATTAGAACACGTTCAATGAGTGTACACACACCGGCGGCAGCATTCAGCGCCTGTCCGCGGCCACTCAGGAAGTTGTTTAAAATCCTGCCGCACCACAGAGCGCTTTTGTGCAGCTCATCTGTCAGTCAATTCAAAATTGAGCTCGCGTGTATATAATGTGCGCGTCAGGTGACGGTGTGAGTGAGATCCTGAGGCGCGCAGGGCTGAGCATCGCGTACGTCTTCACCCGCTTTAGGCACAATCGGCTTCAGAACGTGCATGTAAACGCACTCAAAGTGTTCTTTTCCTCTCTAGGCAGGTAATTTTTTTTTGTATTATTTATCAAAATGTTCTTTTATATATTTGTGTGATGTTCTGTATTTAGATCACGGCTTTAACATGTTATGAGAAAACGGTTTATTAATGTTTATCCACCAACATTACCTTTTAGGCTATTTAAACCTAAATAAGAAAGCCATTGTCAGTTTGTCTGTCAGTTGGCAGGAAGTTTTGGTCGCTTTATTAAACGTTGTTGCTGTGTGCAGTGTGTAAAAGAAAATAAAAATAGTTTTACCCTTCTGCTGACAGTGTCGTGCCTCTCCCGACCCATTCACACCATAGACCATAAAAAACACACAGATGATTCGACTATCAATTGACCATAGAGAAATTCGACAATTCTGATTCGATTGTCTAAATCCTTAGTCAAGGACAGCCCTAATATATATATATATATATATATATATATATATATATATATATATATATATATATATATATATATATATATATATATATATATATATATATATAGGTAATATATATATATATATATATAAGTATAATACATACAATATAGTAAATCATATCTGGACAATTTTTGACCTTAAATATGCCACATACCCTCTATTTAGATATCAGAGAACAATTTAAAATATTGTTTCAAATCATTCTTGGGCACCTTGAAAATGTTTTTCTTATACGCGTAAAGACAATTTTATACAACATCAAAGTATTGGGACACCCCTCAAAATCATTGAATCCGTTTTCCAATCAATTCAATGGCCACATGTGTATAAAATCGGGCACCTAGGCATGCAGACTGCTTCTACAAACATTTGTGAAAGAACTGTCCACTATCAAAAGCTCAGGCTTGGTACCTTGATAGGTTGCCACCTGTGCAATCCATTCGTAAAATTTCCTCATTACAAAATATTCCACAGTTAACTATTAGTGGTATTATAAAAAGTAGAAGCAACTGGTAACAACATCAACTCAGCCATGAAGTGGTATGCCCCTTAAAAATCACAGAGCGGGGTAAGCGCATGCTGAGGTGCACAGTGGGCAGAAGTCACCAATTTTCTGCAGAGTCAATAGCTATAGACCTCAGAACTTTGTGTAGCCTTCAGATTAGCTTAAGAACAGTGCATAGAGAGCTTCATGGAATGGGATTCCATGGCAGAGCATCTGCATCCAAGCCTTGCAATGCACAGCACCAGATGCAGTGGTGTAAGGCACGACGTCACGATTTGTTTTCTGGAGTGACAAATCACACCTCTCTTTCTGAAAAATCTGATTGACGGGTCTGGGTTTGGCGGTTGCCAGGAGAACAGTACTTGCCAGAGTGCACTGTACCAAATGTAAAGTTTTATGACAGGAGGATTATGATGCGGGGTTGTTTTTTAGGGGTTGGGTTTGGACCCTTAGTTCCAGAGAAACGAACACAATGCTTCAGTGCACAAAGACATGTTGGACAATTAAATGCTCCCAACTTTGTGATAACAGTGTAGGGATGTCCATGACAGTGCACCAGTGCACAAAGCAAAGTCCATAAAGACATGCATAAGTGACTGGCCTGCACAGAGTCCTGACCTCAACCTGATAACACATTTGGGAAGAATTAGAGTGGAGATAGAGCTATGCTTTCTCATCCAACATCAGTGCCTGACCTCACAAATGCGCTTCTAAAAGAATGGTAAAAAAAAAAAAAAAAAATCCTCCTTGTGGAAATTCTTCCCAGAAGAGTTGAAGCTGTTAAAGCTGTAAAGGGTGGGCCAACTCCATATTAAACCCTACAGATTAAGAATGGGATGTCATTAAATTTCATATGCATGTAAAGGCAAACATCCTACAACTTTTGGCAATACAGTGTATTTTCGGCTCATATGTTTGGTTGTTTTTCTCTTTCGACCAAAAAACAAAAATGCAATTTTCTGCTGCTGAAATTTTTGTGAATCCCTTCCCTACTAGCTAGAATGATAAAGCCATCACAGAGTCAGAATGTTTGATAGGGAGCCACCAAGTACATATAATTGACCCTTAGGAGCAGGACTCCACATTTTTCTCCACACATCATATAGATGAACAAATAACAAAAAAAGCCACTTGAGATTTCATGAATGGCCCTAATTGTCTGATGTCACTAAGCCAGTTGTATGATGAGTGGAAGTGCCTCACAAAGACCAGCGGAAGCATGGGGCTCACTTTGGAGAGTAAAGCTTAGCTAATTCCCTTGTACCGAGGCACAATTAAAACTTCTAATTACGCAAAGAGCCCAGCAAATGACCCATAATTACCAAGCATGCATTTTTGTGAACATAAAGGAAATAAAAAAAAAAACATGTAAAAGCTGGAGGACAAAAGCTAACCGTAGCACAAATGCTGGCTTTTTCTCTGTCAGCAATTTAAAGTGAGCATCTTGTTGGATTAGAAACGGTCCAGGACATCTAACACAAGAGAGATTCAGTAATTAGTCATAGCTAGTGTATGAGAAGGCTTAAGATTCACACGACACTTGAGCAGACAGCTGGGGATGAGAGGGTGAGACGACTGTCTCAAACACCTCTAATTAAGAGAGTGAATAAGCATTTTACAGTCGGATTTGCTTCTTACCTCAGACCATGGGGAATGTTAGAATGTAGGGTTTTTTGTTGTTGTTGTTTTGTTACCAATCTTATTTGAAATTCTGCTTTTAGGAATACATGCTGTATAACATTAACCTCAGAAGAAGAAAAAATAAATAAAAACAAATAATAAAAAATAAGCCAAACTGACTGAGAAAATGCTTGACAATAAAAAAGAACAGAAAGAGTGACGGCATATATGATACACTCTTTCTGCTATAAATCACTTCCACAAATCTCTCTACTACCAGAGCAGAGAGATTCAGGAGTGAAGCAGCGCCACAAAAAACATGCAATATGTATTAAAGAGGTCCTATTATGCTTTTTTTAATTTTTCATCTTTAGTGTAATGTTGCTGTTTGAGCATACAAATATATGCACGGTTACAAAGCTCAAAGTAAAAAAAAAAGCTACACTGTGATATTTTCCCCCATCTAGCGTTGTAAAGGTATATGACAATCCAGTGAATATTAGTTTAGGTTCGTCTCAATTCCGATTTCGTTTTAACTCCTACGGTGGCCGATTTAGTCCAAGATTAACATGGCTTCCAGTTCGACCTCGTTCATGACTGCCATCGAATGTTAAAATGTGAAAAGCGAAGCTTGAATTTACGGGTATGTCCCTCTTTGGCTAATGTACTTTCAAGATGGAGGGGCAACATGGCGACTGGCATTCGAACCCTCACCCGTATGTATTTTCAATGGCATATTATAATCTTATGAAAATACTTTATTACTTGAAAGAAGTAAATATACATTAATGAGCACATATATTTTTTTAAGAACTAAGTGTTTTTAGCTAAGAATAAACTAAAAAAGTTACACAGTGTAGCTTTAACAGAATTCACTAAGCCAGAATTCAGGCTACATTCAAAAGTGTATCCTGTAATGAAGCTGTTGCCACTTTATCAGGACAATCTGCTGTTTGTGGATCACAACTTACAAGTATGTCTTTTTTTTTTTTAATCATTGCCTCTGCTCCCCTGCTAGCCAACAGGGCGGGACATTTCCTGAACTGAACGCACTAAGCGGTGCCAATCGCAACAGATTGGGCCAGCTAACCAATCACAGCGGATTTCGTATTTTGGAAAGGAGGGGTTTCATCGAAACCCTAAAAAAAACAGGCCAGACTGGACCAGAGAGGTGCTATAATGATCTAAAATATGTGAAAAAGTATGTTTTTTTTTGTTTTTTTGTTTTTTAAACCGAGCATGAAAGTATTCTAATACACCCCAAAACAAATTCAAGACTTTTTAAAAGGGCATAATTTAGGGCCCCTTTAAATTTAACTAGGCAACATTGTATTACAAATGTCCTCAAAATGCACAGTCCAACTGGCAAATATATTGCTTGCTTTGTGTGGCTTGTTTTAATGATTCAGTCAAACAGATTAGTGAATCACACTTTACTAATCACAGGAGTCAGAAATCAGAATCTTGGCTGAATCATTCAGTTGTGTTAATTCCACCCTGGTTTGGATAACTCACACTCAACCACAATGTATGAAAACAGTTAGTGTGTGTGTTCATCCATATCCATATAAGCAGTTCAATAAACAACAACAATTAAAATTTTACCTTTCATCATAAAGATGTAGGTAAACATGTTTTTGTAGGTAAAATAGTATCAGTGCGACAAATTTACCGTTTGGAATCTAAAATATGCAAATATGTGATTTGTGACTGATGAGTTGGTCAGGTGGTAGTCCTACCTGGGACTTTTTGCAAAAGATTAATGGTCCACACAAGAACTGGAAAGTTTCTTACATTTTTACATTTGCTTTTTTATGTGTTCTGCTTTTTTTGATTGCAAGCTTGTGTACAGCAACAAATGCAGAAGCACAAAACAGAAATCAGGGTTTTAACCCAGGTACAATATACAAAAAGAAAACAAATAAAAAACTTTTTAGCATACACTGATGTCTGCTGTTGTATACATTTACATTTTTTTTTTTTAATCTCTAAAATGTCTAAGGCAATAATTTATAAACACCTGTTGTACTATGGACTGTTGGATCTCTCTCAGCACATGCCAGCCAACTCACATCTCATTGTGTTTAATGCGAGTTGACGTTGTACTCACCATCAAAAAGAGTTATTACACCAACGGACATTGATGGGGAAGGACTGTGAGCGGTCCTTTCACAGCAAAGCTATTGATAATAATAGTTACCTCCCACAGATAACAAATTATAAATAACAAAAATTTAAATGGATTAATAAACCAAGTTATCCCAGCAGGCAGATGTTACTTCAGATTCAGAAACATGGTGGTAAGGATGACATAAGTCATCATATTTAGCACTTCTACAGGATGGCCAAAAATCTCTAGCACGCATACACAAACGTGCCACACTTAATGACGAAACATGAATTCTAGGATGATGCAAAGATGACCTGACACAGTGGAGTCCATCTACGGTCCAGTGCTCTGGGAAATGTCAGGGGCAAGATGACCATCTCAGCTAAGTAACATCACAGTGACTAACATCACGTTATATAGGGAAGACACATAACTGATGTGTCCAGCTCACAAGCTAACACACGCACAGATCAGATTTAAATTAAACTGACAGACTATAAAAAGTCTTATTAAATTACCTATTCTTGCAATCCTCTATGCACACCTTGGCAACATGATCGCCATTGGCTAGTATTATTCTAATTTTTTGTTGTTTACCCGCCAGACTGATACGTATTTAATTTAAAATGAAATCAAACAATCTTTATTTATATAGTGCTTTTTACAAGTCTAATTTGTTACGTTGTGTTCAGGGTAAAAGTGAAGTGAGGACTCAAGTGCAGAAGGAGTGTATTTAAAAAATAAAAATAAACATAAGGTGGGGGGGGGGGGGTTGCATAATCAGAAATTACACAAAACAACTCAAACATAACTAAAAGGAATCACGGGAAAATGGGAGACGTAGACATGACAACGATCCGTTGGTCCATAAAGACTAACAAACACAATGAGCTTATAAAGGAGACAAATCAAGCAGGAAGTGAGGGAAACGGGTGGGGCAAATTAAACCAATAACGAGATAACAAAAGGGGTGGGATCTAGACAGAGACGGTAGCACATGGCCCAAATTAACAAAACACCACGTGCTACATTAAACAGGAATACATTATGCATATACTGTATGTATGTATGTATGTATGTATGTATGTATGTATGTATGTATGTATGTATAAAAACAACGGGTAACAAATCACAATAAGGTCTCATTATTTAATGCATTAACTAAGATTGAGCAATAGCTACATTTGTTACAGAAAGTATAATGTTTTTGGTAATGTTAGTTGAGAAATACTGATCATTGTTAGTTTTATTTTAGGTCCATTAAAAAAGTTATTTTGATTTTGATTTTAATGTTATTAAAGAGTAACTAAGAAATTAACATTACTTAAAATAATGAATTATTTATAAGTATTTTTCATTTTGGTAAAATAATTAATTAACATGTTAACTAATGAAGTTGTATGTCTCAAAGTTTTACTGAACAATAACAAATAATAAAAAAATCTAATAATTAGGGCATGTTGTAGTCCAGATTAAAACATACCAATGTTTAGAAAATAAATAGCCTATTAAGTCTTTAAGCATTTGGTATTTGGTGCTGTAATGAACAACATTGAGACTACAAAAAACAAATGGCTGTTTTAAAAACTTCTCTAGCACGGTTGCTTTTGTTTGCGGGGTTTCCGGGGTAAGCGCTGAATTCTGCAGTTCATCAACTGTCATTGAGCGGCACTTCATTAGCGTGTCTCCTTCACTCGTTCATGTGCTTCTCATTTACATCCGACTCTGAGCATGTCCCTTTGACGCAGAATACATCGGTGTTGAGCACTAACACGGTTGCTGGGCAAAGTATTCTTGAGTGCATTATAAAAAAAAAAGTAATAATTGTTAATACATTATTATTTACAATATTTTGAAGGGCCCAGGATAACAATATCGTGCATATTAATTATCGTGATATATCGCATTACCGGAAATCAGCACGTCTAATATATATATATATATATATATATATATATATATATATATATATATATATATATATATATATATATATATATATATATATATATATATATATATATTTCTCATGTAAACAAACTTTTATATATCACAATTAATCATTTGACAGCAACACACTGAACAAAATTATGAACGCAACACTTTTGTTGTTGCCCTATTTTTCATGAGCTGAACTCAAAGATCTAATAGTTTTCTATGCTTTTTGGGGGTCTCCATCACAGAGTTGATTAGGTTGTTGATTGTGGCCTGTGGAATGTTGTTCCAATACATTTTGCAAACCTCCTTTTGCCAAGATAGTGAGTCTTCTTCTATAATGCCTGATGTGGACACCTGACAAGAAATCTCTTTTATCTTTGTCATGAGAGCAGAGGATTTTTCTTGAAATCCTCCCAAGCAACTTGATTTTTTTTCTTCCAAAACTCAACTATTATGTGCAATTCTCCAGCTGTGATCCTTGGAGACTCTTTGGCCACTAAAAACGATCCTCCTCGCTGTGCATCATACACACACACACGCACGCACGCACGCACGCAAGCACACACACACACACACACACACACACACACACACACACACACACACACACACACACACACACACACACACACCTAAAGGATTATTAGGAACACCTGTTCCATTTCTCATTAATGCAAGTATCTAATCAACCAATCACATGGCAGTTGCTTCAATGCATTAAGGGGTGCAGTCCTTGTAAAGACAATCGCCTGAACTTCAAACTGAATGTCAGAATGGGAAAAAAGTTGATTGAAGCAATTTTGAGCGTGGCATGGTTGTTGGTGACAGACCGGCTGGTCTGAGTATTTCACAATCTGCTCAGTTACTGGGATTTTCACACACAACCATTTCTAGGGTTTACAAAGAATGGTGTGAAAAGGTAAAAACCTCCCGTATGCAGCAGTCCTGTGGGCAAAAATGCCTTGTTGATGCTAGAGGAGATGCTCAGAGGAGAATGGGCCGACTGATTCAAGCTGATAGAAGAGCAACTTTGACTGAAATAACCACTCGTTACAACTGGGGTATGCAGCAAAGCATTTGTGAAGCCACAACAAGCACAACCTTGAGGCGGATGGGCTACAACAGCAGAAGACCCCACCGGGTACCACTCATCTCCACTACAAATAGGAAAAAGAGGCTACAATTTGCACAAGCTCACCAAAATTGGACAGTTGAAGATTGGAAAATTGTTGCCTTGTCTGATGAGTCTCGATTTCTGTTGAGACATTCAGATGGTCAGTTAGACTGTTGAGCCATTGTCAGAATTTGGCTTAAACAGAATGAGGACATGGATCCATCATGCCTTGTTACCACTGTGCAGGCTGGTGGTGGTGTGGTATATACTGTATATATATATATATATATATATATATATATATATATATATATATATATATATATGTATGTATGTATGTATGTATGTATGTATGTATGTATGTATGTATGTATGTATGTATGTATGTATGTATGTATGTATGTATGTATGTATGTATGTATGTATGTATGTATGTATGTATATATATATATATATATATATATATATATATATATATATATATATATATATATATATATATATATATATATATATATATATATATATACTAATACTTTGTTTGACCCCATTTCGCCGCCTTCAGAACTGCCATAATTCTACATGGCAATGATTCAACAATGATTCATTATACCTGAAGTTCTCGTTTAGTATATTTCAGTACTGATGTACAGTGGCAGATGCTGGCATGCCAAACAACACAGGTGTTTTATCAGCCTTACCTATATAATCCAAGTGGGTATGAATGTATTTTTCTTAGGCCGATCACATGGCACTGAAAAGACAGCAGTTTCTTCCTGAAGGCGAAGCACAAGTGCTAATCTATTATGCTGCATCATTCTTATGCCGCATCAAAGCGGCTGCTTTGAGTATTTTGACAGGTAAGTGCATTAGTATGTAGACGAAATAAGAATTCACGGAACTCACTGATTCTTATTTTCAGACCTTTGGCGATATCCAAAACATCCTGGACAACGTCTCTGGTTATGGGCAGTGCCGTAATTTCTTTTTTAGGGTACGTACTGATATACTTGCCTGTCAGTTACTTCGAAGTGGTCGCTTTTAGGACCATTTAACCCTTTTAAGTATTTTTTTTTTCTTTGACTAGGTTTTAGGTAGGTTTTTTATTTGACTCTTAACATTTTTAAGACTCGTCTTTATTGTCTTGGCATCTTCTAACATTGCACTGTGACAAACAATATTCATTGCTGCTTAATGAGAGTTGTTTAATGACTCTGCTAGGTGACATCAGCCTTGGGCGGATCACTCATTTTACTCGTATTTGGCTCTACCTATTGTTGCGGGTGTATTATTATGACATGTAAAACGTGTAAGACGATTCCATTCCATAAGATGTATTTACAAAAAAAAACAAAAAAGCAATCTTATATTTGGAACAATACAGAGATATTTTACTCGTAAATTGTTCTAGGAATACCAATAATTGTGGCCAACTTGTATTAGGGAAAAAACAAAACACATTTGAGATATATGAATGGGTGCAAAACTATAATTAAAAATAAAGAGCATGTGAATCAGAATCTAAGAATTAGGAAATCTGTATCAATACCCTGGCCTTGCGGGTGTAGCTTTTTCTTAGTAAAGAGTTTTTACATTGTCAGTCAGTCCATCACTAAATGTGTTTACTTAATTGAATTCTATGATGGGGGGGGGGGGGGGCAATGTTTGTCCCCCTCGGTCTGGACAGGAGGGGCTATACTGCAGTATGCCCAAATGTCATTCTAAACAACACACATCGCAAGTAAACAAAATGTAATGGCTTGGCGCTAGTTTCATAATGCTGTGGTCATTAGCCCAAGTCCATCTGCTCTGATACACAGCCAAACCTCAGACATGACAAGGCAGAGATGACAAGAACAGGAGAGAGAAGTGTGTGCTCATCAAGCGGCTGAGCATGTGAGTCTGATGACTGTACAAATGCCACGTGACTGTAGGTACTTGTGAACATGTGCCAGTAAACGTTGTTAAAGTTCTTTAGAGACTTTGACAGATTGGTGAAAGCATCTTCTAAATGATTAGTGGGCCTGTGGCAGGCCCGAATCGAGATGACGTGTAATGGAGAGAAAGCAGACTGATAACACCCACGCTAGACAAAGAGCACTTTATTTGGTCAAGACG
The DNA here is from genome assembly GCF_024679245.1 of Pseudorasbora parva. Lineage (NCBI taxonomy): Eukaryota > Metazoa > Chordata > Actinopteri > Cypriniformes > Gobionidae > Pseudorasbora > Pseudorasbora parva. Next base: position 27,497,919 of record NC_090175.1, read on the forward strand.
ACCAAAATACTATGGCAACTGTTTCAATGTAAAACTTGAACATCATTGGGCAAATGAAATCTTCACCCATCACTGCCTCTGACTCAAATGGCCTGTTCTACCGAATATGAAAATTCATTTTTAATAGAAGCCTCAGAGGTTGGAAAGACATCTTGGTCAGCATTTTTGTTTTTATATAGACGGCAGTTTAAATAGGCTTTCACAAGTTCTGTGCTTGATGACAAAGTCTATTCAAAAAGCACTAACTTAATTTCTCCACAGACATATCTCTACATATTTCAAGGGATTCGACGAACAACTGGGGCCCGTCGTGAGATGATATATTTGGCCTAATCTTAAAATGCATTTCTCAACACCCAGTTGGCATGTTCTTCAGAGGGACTTGGGCGGGTGATCGATACAGCAAAGCACCTCAATAAAGTCACACACACTCCACTTCTTCAGCCCACTCACACTCTTCATGAGGTCTTGAACTTGGCACAGTCTCCTCTCTGCACAAAGCTGTGGGTTGATAAAGTGCTAAGAGGGATTGTGAAGCACTGCTTGGTTAAGGAAGATCCCAGTATCAGTCTGACACACAGGCATAAGCAAATAAACACAAACACACACACACACACACACACACGCTATATTACTGATGGATCTCAATGTCTGACTAGTAATAGTGTAGAGGTTATTAGAAACAGCTTGGAGCTTAACAAATATGGAATTCCTGTGAAATATTACAGTCTTTATAAACATAATGTAATTTAAAACAGCACTGTATAGTCATTATATAAAATAAATTTAGAATAGTCCTACTAAATCAACTAAACAGCAATGAGTGAATTTATTTTTGTCTTTTCTTGTTTGATTAACATTAATGACACAGATGGCAGCAGGAATATTAAGCTGCTTTCACTTAATGACCAGTTGAAAATTTACAATACATGGACACACTTATTTTTCCACTGTTTTATGTTCACTTTAAGACAAAACCAGCAGTGTTAGGAGGTGCATGTATAAGCATTGCAAAGACATAGGAGAATCACGATAATTGTCTTTTGATGACAAAACTAATGACAAATAGAATAGGGAAAATTCCTACCTTCACATGACATAACATAAACAGGGTCAGACAAGGAATGATGGAGAACACAGGGTATAAGTACATGGAACTAACAAAAGAACTAATGAGCTAATTGATGGACAACAGGTGAATGAGTAAATCATTTTAGAGAGGAAATAAATGTACACTGCTGTGAAGCTATCTGCAAAGAAGTTGCACATGTATTGTCCTTTTCAGACACTTGGTAGAATTGTCAGACCATTGAATGTAGTGAAGCAATTTTAGTGCATAGAAAATGGCCATGATCTCTGCCTTTTCGTGTTTGGGTTGGACCCACGTGGAAGAAGCGTTCATGGATGTTTCCTGTTGTTATTCCAAGAACCCTGGCCATGGCAACTTTGTGTTTGCGACTTTTCTGGCTAGTAAGAGTAATTTCTGCTATGCAAAATATTGGATGATTGGTATCAGGGCTCGGAGCATGACTCACAGCCGCGCCGTACCCCAGCGCCTTTTTAACTGGATATACATTAAGAGCTCACAAAGTCATAGAAGGCAACTTTTACTTCCAGGTCCAACTTCACAAGCTTTTCCACCCTCACTTCTATGGTGCATTTACCTGGGGCAGCCACACCAGCTCTGCAGTCTAAGTCTATAGGCCGGCCGTAACGTCAAGGTTCCTGCAGGAGAGTGATACCACATCTTCGTCAGGTAAGTGCCGAATACCTGAGGAAGGCGTTGAATCACGCCGGAAACGGGCACCACAGGGATGGCGGGAGCTGCTCGTTTTATGTTAACATTTGAAACTCACGCCAAACAGCAACAAATGTCTGTTGTTTATGATTCCTATAGATTTTATAACCTTTGACATTCACTTGGAGTGCAGGTAAAACAAGCATCATCACAGCTGTCATTGACCCAAACAATAATTAATAAAGCAGTTCTCATCAAGCACATGACTATGCAGACATTCTGCTCCGCAGTTAAACCAGACAGTGCCTTTTGCTACTCAGTGCATCGAGACGATACCACAGGTGAACCAGCCAGTGCATTTTGGCTATTCAGTGCTTCAAGACGACTTCTGAGGTGAACCAGACAGTGTCTTTTGATACTCAGTGCCTCAATATGACGCTGCAGTTGAACCAGACAGTGCCTTTACTCATCAAAAGTAGTTTTCATCAAGCACATGACTATGCAGACATTCTGCTCCGCAGTTAAACCAGACAGTGCCTTTTGCTACTCAGTGCATCGAGACGATGCCACAGGTGAACCAGCCAGTACAGTTTGGCTATTCAGTGCATTGAGACTACTTCTTAAGTGAACCAGACAGTGCTTTTGGCTACTCAGTGCCTCAAGACGACTCTGCAGGTGAACCAGACATTGCCTTTGGCTACTCAGTGCACCAAAACGACGCTGCAGGTGAACCAGACAGTGCTATTTGCTACTCAGTGCATTGAGACTAATCCACAGTTAAACCAGACAGTGCCATTTGCTACTCGGGTGCCACAAGACGACTCTGAAGGTGAATAAGACAGTGCCTTTTGCTACTTAGGATCTCAAGACAATTCCGCAAGTGAACCAGACAGTGCCTTTGGCTATTCAGTGCATCAAGATGATGCTGCAGGTGAACCAGACAGTGCCTTTTGCTACTCAGTGCATCAAGACGACTCCACAGGTGAACCAGACAGTGCCTTTTGTTACTCAGTGCCTCAAGACGACACTGCAGGTGAACCAGACAGTGCCTTTTGCTACTCCGTGCCTCAAGATGACGCTGTAGGTGAACCAGACAGTGCCTTTTGCTACTCTGTGCCTCAAGATGACGCTGTAGGTGAACCAGACAGTGCCTTTTGCTACCCAGTGCCTTAAGACAAATCCTCAGGTGAACCAGACAGTGTCTTTTTGCTACTCTGTGCGTTAAGACTACTCTTATTACAGTAGTACAGTTTGGAGAATACAAGAACTTGGACTAGAAGTTGTGTGGCCTGCTCTGATAGAATGGGTCTAATCATCCTAATGCTGTATAACGCAAATCTGCAGGACTGGGATGTTGCAGTAATGTGGCCAGTGAAGTTTAACTGATCATCAATCACAACTCCAAGGTTCCTGGCTGTTCTGGAAGGAGAAATTGAGATGAAGTGCTAGATTGGTTGAGACCACAAGCAGCTCTGTCTTTGCAAGGTTGAGTTGAAGGTGATGATTCTTCATCCAGCCAGAAATGTCTGTCAGACAGGCAGCAATACAAAAACCAAGTTTAGGATCGCCTAGCTGAAAGGAAAAGTAGAGTCGAGTGTCATGAACATAGCAGTTATTAGAAAAGCCATTTTTTCTGAATGAGAGATCCTAATGATGACACGTAGAAGGAGAATAGAAGTATCCCTGTAAGCTGCCTACTTTATTTGAAAAGTGTCATATTTTAGTTATAAGTTGGTCTTGTTTTGTTCTGTTTTGGTCTGATCATGCATGCTTTGGAATCCATTCAATGTTTTGATGTATTATTGTCATAAATAAATAAATAAATAAATGAATAAAATATTTTACTGCTTGAATTATACTTATATGTGACAGGTTGATGCTTCTCTTAAAGACTGCTTTCTATTTCCATCATGGAGCAAGTCACACTGAATACTTTGTGCAACTCATCATTAAGACATTTTGATAAGATTTGTCAAATAGATGTCAGTATTTAGTGCCAAAAGCTTATACTGTTTATTTCCCCTTGATTTGCTCTGCAAGAGTGGTATGAGTGATGGCAGATCCTTTTGTGTACAGTTTTTTTTTTTTACTTGGTTCACGTTAAAAAGACACAGTTAAAATGTTCTCAGCTGCTGTATGATGGTTCTGTTTTGAAGCCTGGGACACACTTAACAAATAGAGCCGAAACATTCTGAGAATGAACTGAAAAACCTTAGAGAAGGTTTCCTTTCGACTGGAGTGGAGCAGATATTAATCTCTTACAGTCAGAGAAGAGCACAAAGGTCACGACTGAGTCAGGCCACTACACAACATACTAAACGATTAGTGAGTCCCAACGGGACATTCTGCTGAACAACTGTGCATGATCTTGTACTGAAACAAACTTGGATGTCAGCAGCTGCCGCTACTTATTTGCAATGGAATTTGAGCAAGAAAAAAAGAAGAAAAAATCACTGGAAAAACCTCTGCCAACACTAGTGGTTTTATTTATGAAACGTTAAATAAAGAATACATTTTAAGTTTTCTTTTTGCCGTTATTGCTTTTCTAGTGCTATTTTTTTAAACCTATAAATCAAGCAATAATGTAGACTGTTATTATCAAATTAGGAATTAAAAACAAACTGTTCATTAAAGCATTTTTTAATTCCGTTTTACCAAAAACAGATGTCCTTAGCACCGAAGGTGCAGCGGCACCTATTGTATCCATTCCCGTATTCTTGTTCTTCCACCATTGAAGTCTATTTGTCGCCCATATAACTGTTTTTAAGTTGTAACGATTTGACATTCTGACAAAGAACAGTCCCAACATTAAATACACCAATTTTGGTGTCTCTAACTCAATCCCTCTAGTGCCACCATCTGTCCAAAGTTGCACTCATGTTTATGCTAATAACTTTTAAACCTTAAGGGCTAGAAACAAAATTATTTTTTTCCTTTGATTTCTGAGCTCCTGCCAATCTGATAACACACTATGACGTCATCTCCGTCACTATATATTTCCTGCCATTTTTAATTTCCCCAAAAACCTACTTTTGCGAACTTGTCTGATTTGCACAAAAATTTAACCAGATCATCTTCAGCCAGTGCCAATAAAAAGTAATGGAATTCAAGCCGTTTTTTTCAAAACGTTTACGATAAATGCGCAAACAAATTTTACGTAGTGCTTGCGAAAACAGACGTAAGGCTGTATCTCCGCAACACTTCATCGTATTCGGACCAAACTTGGTACATTTTGGCCAGAGATGGAAACTAGCACCCGCCACCAGTCAAATGCGGGTGATTTTGAGTTCACGGCCACCGTGGCGGGTAAATAAAAATAGCATACTGTTTCACCTCTTTGTAAACTTTGTTCAATGCATGCGACTGCGGCTGTATGCCCGAATATAACCAGTCGTTTTCGCCGCCATTACCCGGATGTAGTGCCAGAAGACGCGAATACGAATTTGCGTGCGCTGAGAGAAGATCCGTCACTGTGCACTGGGGATCCGAAAGCGCGCACACGTCTCACAGCGCGCAAATATTGAGTTCTCTTTTAAGTCTTGCGCTCAAACGGACAAACTCACACAAAAAGTATGTCAACACGTCCATCTTGATGAATATCCAAGCAGACATAGTCTGTATATGCCTCAAGTAAACTGTATAAAGTCGAGAAAGAGCATATCCCTGCACTAGGTCTTAAAGGGGCAGTAGCCTTTACTGCTCTGTTTAATGTCAAACAAAAGAACATCACTTACTGCTCTTGATTGAATAGCTTTTGTAAGTTTAATAAGGATTAATCTTTCATTTAAACAGTTAAATATGCAGTTATTTTACATTTGATTACTTTATTAAATTCCTGTACATTGCTGCAGGCCAGTAGGCCTGTACATTATTATTTAATATACACATGAGTGAGGTCAAGTTAAACATTTTAGTTTGAATTTTATTTTATACTGTGGATTGTTGCAATGAGCTAAATCAATATTTGCATAATTTGTAAATGATTTATTATTTGAAACTTTAATATTAATTTATGCAATTGCAATGCCTTGATTTTTAGTAAAGCTACACAGTCACAGCATTAGCCATAAATGCAATGGTACTAATAATTGGCATAATTTCTTTTGGAGTTTTGGTTTCGGCCAAGAATTTTTATTTCGGTGCATCCCTACTGACAATGTACTGCTCGGTATGTTGTCAACACGCTTCAGAAGATGCCAAAACTAATAGTTTCATTGTTGGGTCTAAAAACCTAAAACTGGAAGCCATAAAAGACCAAGAATCATCCAAATGCCACATCCAGGTAAAAAAAAAAAAAAAAAGAGCGCGCAGAGCCCTACTAATTTAATGAAATGTATATCAGTTCATGGTTTGTGTGTGTATAAGAGAGAAAGAGAAAATGTCAGTATTTCATTGAGACTTGAGATTAAATAAACTGCTTAAGTGTTGTAGATAGGACTGGGACGGTTACCATTTTACCGTAATACCGAGGTCACGTGATGCCTGCGATCACTAAAATTCACTCTTCAGACATTTTATGACAAGTTTTGCTTTGCAAAATTAGGAGAAAACACAAAGACGAAGATATTCGAGACGGTGTCTATATCCAGCTCGTGTCCCACATTCATCTCAAAGCGCAGACCGGCATAGGACACATTTTTGCGGGGCAATAGGCTATAAAACAAATATTTTTTTAAACAAATATTTAATTTTCTTATATTTGTAAGATTACCATTATTTACTTATAATCATTTAAATATTTTACAGGCTGTAGGCTATGTGTTGTTTCAATGATGGAAAATAAACACACATGCTTATGAAATGGATGTTTGTGCGTTTATTATTGTAAAATGTAGGCTATTTATATCTGGAATACAGTACAGTATTTAAAATAGCATATATGCATTAGATATAGTGGACAAAAAAAAAAAATCCATCCCTGATTTTGGCACAAGCATGTCTTGAGGCAGCATGCAGTGTTGTGCAGCGCCACCAACTGTTCCGGAGATGGGGAAAATAGCTATATTTGCTTTTTTTGCTGAACTGTTTGTCCAAAAATCATTAAAGTTGTCTCGTCAGATTTGGGACGTCATGCCGAGTCAACTGATATCAAGTTTTACCATATCGGCCATTTTGGCTGTCAGCCATCTTGAATTATGTGCCAAAATGCTCAATTATGAACGCATGAACAGATTATTACAAAACTCGGTATGGGTCATCACCACGATACCCTGAAGTAGCCTGAGAAGTTTCGAAACAGTTCCACCTAGTGGAGATTTTTTTTTTGTAAATGTGCTCATAACTTTGCGTTTGGTTTACTTATTTTCACCAGACTCATCTCCTTAGACTCCTGTGCCCGGTTGCATAAAACACCTTAAGTGAAAATTTCCCTTAAGATCGCCCTTAGGTTTCCCTTAAACTTAAGGGTGTTGCATAAAATAACCCTTAAGTATCACTTAAGGGTTTATTAAACTGAAACGTCATAAACCCTTAGAATTATCCTCAAATGTCTATTTTTCACTTAAGTAATCCCTTAAAAACCGTTAAGCGTTGCATAAAGCCCCTTAACTGTCATTTTCCTAAGTATAGTTTAAGGTTAGGAAAAGTTTACCTTAAGAGTTGACGAACATTAATGAGAAAAAAATAGCTGAGTTTATTGATCCTGTTGAAGATGTAAATGTGCCAAAGTTAATTTTTCGCGATAGAGAGAATCCTCTGGACCATCTTAGCGATGAAAAACTGCTTCGCGAATATAGATTTGATCGCCGCGGGATATATGAGATCGCTAACAAACTGGAAGGCGATCTTGATCATGTTACTCAGCGCAACCACTCACTACCCTCTGTGTTACAGTTGCTTATAGCACTTCGGTTCTTTGCAACTGGGAGTTTCCCGTCTGGGAGATGTTTTCCATGTTCATAAATCGTCAGTTAGTAGAGTTATTCACCGGGTTGCAGAGGCTCTCTGCCATCATTTAAGCCAAACTGTGACATTTCCATCGCGTGTTGAACTGGATGCCATTCAAACCTCTTTTTTTCGGAAAGCGGGGTTTCCTCGAATAAGTGGTGTAATCGATGGCACACGTCAGAATTCAGGCTCCCCGCACGCATGAAGATCAGTATGTTAACAGAAAAAATTACCATTCTGTTAATGTGCAGCTAGTGTGACCATGTGTGCAGAATTAGAAATGAAATATTTTATCAATGTATTAAAATGTATTTTGACTTGTTGATAATTATGGTCATCGTTTGATCCTATGAAAGATACAACAATGCGTTGACACACACACGGTCTATAATTGAGAGGATGATCGGACAGCTCAAACGCAGATTTCACAGTCTCCACAACGAGCTGCGCGTCTGCAGAATTATTGTCGCCAGCGTTGTTCTTTTTAACATGTCAAAGATGTATTGTGAAGAGGGAGATGATGTCAAAGAAGAGGCTCAAGAAGCAGAAGCAGAAGAGGCACATGAAGAAAATCAACAAGATTTTCAACGGGCTGGATTTGTTGTCAGAGATGCCATCGTAAATGCATTCTTTAATTAGTTTAGCTAGTAGCCTATGGACAATAGTCATAAATATAAATAAATGAAATATAAATAAATAAATCATAAATAAATAAATACAAAACCTGTCAGATCTGTCATAAAAAAATATTCGTCAATTGATGTGCATTTTATTTTTCCTTCACTTTGTAGCTGCATTAGTTTGTTATTAAGAATGAAGTTGTAAAGGTCTTGATTTTCCTTCTCCTTTTTAAGTTTTTCGATCTCTAATTGCAGTTTTGTCTTCTGTAGGTTAATGTCTCTTTGCAGTTCTAGCACTTTTTCTCTTGTCGCGGCTGGAGAGGATATTTGCGTCTTTCTGCAATTCACAAGTGTTTTGAAGGAATAATGAAAAAAATCTAAAAATTACATCGAGGCTGTCCTAAGTAAAATTAACAATAGACTAAAATAATTGTTAACAAAGAAGCAATAAAACCTCACTTTGCTGCATGATTTGGCGTGCTGGTGCTGCTGGCACTCTGCCGGTGTTGAAGCTGATTTTTGCTGAGAAGGTCTAACGTGTGAAACAAATAACGTTACCAAGCATATTTTATTTTGTCGTGATCTTCAAATCGTTTATCCTCAGCAGTGATCATTTTTATTTGATTTAAGACAATAATTTTCTCTCACTCCGTGTATTCCTCTTGTTGAATCTCAGCTTCACTCTCTAACCCGCCAGCGTAGCGTGTCTATGGCAACAATAGAATTTTATAACGGTAAAACCTGGGTCACAGTCGTGAAACACTTAGCGGCGTCCCTTACCTAAGAGAACCGTTCAAGGGATTATATGCAACACCCTTAAATCATTCCCTTAGATAAGGGGAAATCACGCCTTAAGTATCATACTTAAGGGAAAAACTTAAAGGGGGGGTGAAACACTCAGTTTCAGTCAGTGTCATGTCAATCTTGAGTACCTATAGAGTAGCATTGCATCCTGCATATCTCCGAAAAGTCTTTATTTTTTTTATAATTATATAAGAAAGATGCGCTGTTCCGAGTCTTTCCGAAAAAAGCCGAGCGGGTGGGGGCGTGTCGTGTGAGCGGAGCTAAATAATGACGTGTGCAGCAGCGCGCTGCTATTGTGTTGAGTTGAGAGTGCGTCGTAAAGCTGTCATCCCTAACAGCGGGAAAAAAACTTTATTCAAAATAAAAATATGGCTTTTAATCAGATACAGCCATACATCTATGATCCGGAATCAGACCCAGAGGCTGCAGTTGAACAGGAGCAGCAGCAAAAACGACTAGAGCAGGACGTCTCTATGTGGTACGATATGATATACACTAACTATATAATATGCTTAGCGGCTTGTGTTATTTACATATTTATACTTGAATTATATCGTCGTATTTTTGTCTTTGAAGGTGTACATGTGGGAAGTGCAGTTGTGCACGTGTGTTTGTGTGTTTACGCGTGGTTTGTGTAGACAGGTTAAGTTAGTGTTTAAATAGAAAGACACGGAATAGTAGCGCATTTGAATGAAGAAGCGTGCTTATTTAGTTCAACATATTTCCCCCCTCTTTGTGTATTGTTGAGTGCTTTTACAATACACAAACATAAAGTTACACATATAGTGGCCAGCTAAACAAATGTACACGCACTACACATCGCATGCTCCATTGATCAATTTCTATATATAGTAATACATATAGTAACTATACGTGATCATGTTTGGGCTACTTGATGAGCATAGACACAGACATTTGAAGCAGTCTAACTCACCGCCCGCGGTTCTAACGTTGGGACTGCTCCATCCTTCAGCATTAGGCGATTTGAAAATCCGGCGTCAAGCTGGGCCTTGTTTATGAAACAGTCGGCACCGAAATGCAGCGAACAGATATAAACATTCGCGCAACTCAGTTGCTGATCCGGAAAAGCAAATTCCATCCACTGTTGCCTTACCGCGGGGTTTTGGGGGAATCTGTGCAGGACTGTCTTGGTCTGGCAACCAAAAACGCACTTTTTGATGTCATTGTTAATTGTGCACATTACCTGTGCAGCGCAGCCTACGAGCGCTTTGATGGGCATAGCCTGTTGCTTTCGCTCTCTCCCTCTCTCTCTCCCCCTCTCTCTCTCTCACGCTCTTCCGGTAGAATTGTCCGTACGGCCCATACAAGGAAATTCCGCCCCCACTAACGTCAATGGGGACGCATGATCTCAAAAAACTTGCCGAAACTTATGACTAACCGGAAGTAGTATTTTTGACAAAGAAATACTCCCATCAAACGTCCACCTTAACTTTTGAAACTTTGTCCATGTTTAGTATGGGATTCCATGTCTTTAACAGTGTAAAAAGATCAGTATGCATGAAACAGCATTTCACCCCCCCTTTAAGGTGTTTTATGCAACCGGGCACTGAATCGTTGCCGCGTCCAACGATACTACACTTGCCAAATTTTGCGTATGGTTTGTGCACTGTTGTAATTTAGCTCTTATCAAATAGCCGATATCTTCGAAACCGCTAGTCCGCTCGAGATGAAACCACTGTTAGAAGTTAGGAAACATAGGTTGTTAGTCACCTACGTGAGCCCAAATGTGAACATTTTGATAGTAAGGGGTAATACAATACTTGAGGATAAGTATCTGGAATTTTTTGACATACTGACACCAAACTGTGCATATGTCATTTTCCCCTCACTCTGACCACGCTACATTCATTTGGTCACAGTGCCACCAATTGGTCAAAAGTGATACATTATTAAATATATATATATATATATATATATATATATATATATATATATATATATATATATATATATATATATATATATATATATATATATATATTTTTTTTTTTTTTTTTTTTCTTTAAGTATAATGGTATATCTATTTTGTCTCAGCTTATGTTAATAGGTCTTTAATGGTTCTTTGTTGCATCTGGTCACTCCCAGCCATGTTAGCATGTCTCATTTTCTTCTTTGCGCTTGGACCTGGAATTGCTGCTTGCAGCTATATTTCAAAATGTTATTTGTATATTTTAATTTTAAGTAAATTTACAAGTAAATGTACAACGCTCCCAAAACTATTAAATGCGACTGACAAAACATTTGACAGAAGAGCTGCAGAGATATTGAAGGAACTGTATTTCCTCATCATATTTCCTCAAATATATTAGATATAATTAGTATGTATAATTATTTTATTTACAATTTAATGTTTGTGATTATTTTATTTTATTCAATAGACTATTTAAATGTAGATCTCACTTATTTACAGGCTAAATCATCGTTACTTGCATGTGTTTTATTGAACTAAAAAGGCCCTACATCATAAACCGCTAAATAAAACACATGTAGGTTACTTTTTACTTCCTAAACAAGTGCACACTAGTGTTCTTTTCACATTCAACGCCACAGTTCGAGTGCAACCAAACTCAGACCACCTCCTCCGGTGCGCACCCATAACTAAACTGCCAATGTAAAAACACACTAATGTTAAACAACACAACATGACAACATCAACATCAGTTGAGGGCAAGGTACATGATTTATTAATGTCTTTCTTCATATCGGGGCCATTTTATGGTTGATTGAAATACATTTCTTACATACAGTTCCTTTAAGTGTGCCACTGGCTTGAAAAATACAGCAATTTCCTGTTTTCTTTTTTTTTTTTATCCCCGTGATTTGTATGGGAATTATGTAGTCTGAAGAGTATTAAGGGATTAGCAGTCATTTCTTAAGTTTATTAAAGGTGCATTAAGCAATTTCTGAGAAACTCTGTTGAAAGTGGATCGTACCAAGCACCAAAATACACTTGTAGCCAATCAGCAGTAATGGACATGAGGGGGGAGTGCCTGTGTTCCATAGTACATTTTGAGAGCAGCACTATCAAGAGGTATAAGGCTGGGGACACATGGCAAGCGTGCCGTGAGCATCTCGGCTGCATGGCGTGTCCGTTTTTATTTCAGCTCCCATGTTAACTGGTTAGAGCTTGCCCACTGCCTGCGTGACACTCAGCATGCATGCTTGAAATAGAAGAGATGCCTATTTTTCACACGTCATGCGAGTGTGTTGGAAGCGTTTCCAGGCAAAATAGAATAGGAAAAGATGTTTATATGTCATTTTGACACGAATACATATTAATAAATGACATTTTCAAGTCTGTAGGTTAACATAAATGCAGATATAGGCCTATAATTGTAATAATAAAAAACTAAATAATTATCATAACATAATATGTAGGATCAATAGGCTACTGCCAACGTTGTCTTTGCTGTATCAATAGGCAATATATTTATATTTAACATGAAGTATAGGGCTTCCCTGTACATCAATACCAGCAGCAGCGCCGCGTCAGACACGCTACTGGTGGGCAAAGAAAGAGAAAACGCCACGCAGCCGCCTCGCGGCTGATACGCAACAGAAACGCCACGTTCACGTCACGCTTGCAGTGTGTCTCCGGCCTAAGGGTGTGCTTGTTTTGCTGATTTCAAATATTTAAAATATTCTGAGTTTCTCAGAAATCACTTACTGTACCTTTAAATCTTAATATGAATTATATTATATAGATATAAATCAGATATGAATCATGATAAGCATATTCATTTAAAAATGGACATTTCATTTATACATTTCATCTGACTTTTGCATATTTTGGGTACATTTAATAGGAGGGTTGCTCAGACTATTATTTCTGGGCATTGGACTGAGATATTCTGTAAGGATCTTCAGTAAGTTTTGGAATCATCACTTGTTCTTCTAGCATATAATTCAATTACTTACTTGCTTGCTTTCTTCCTTTGCTTGCTTGCATGCAAACATTACCCAGGGGATTCCAATTCAGGGTTTCTCCAATAATTGAGTCTTTGTGCTCATTTGTGAGTTTATATGATAATTCATATTGACAATCACATCACATTTCTATTTTATACCCAAATGAAAAGGTAAAAACATAATATTTTAATTATATGATATGATATAAATATGAAGGTTTCATTATAAATATGGTGATTATAATGAGGACACCTAATTTGATTTGAATATGATATTGACCAATTGAATCTAGCTATATAATGTCAACAAATGGAAAAGTCAAAGCTATTTATTATACAGTATGTATGTATGTATGTATGTATGTATGTATATATAATATTTATAAAAGACAGGTAACTATGTAACGATTATTTCCGAAAAGTGGGTGGAGCTAAAGAGACACTAGCATGCACACAAAATACACCATGGCATTATCCCTAGATACATTATATTTACATATTGTTTACATTATATGCACTTGCACGCCAATTGTCAAAAAAACAGACATTTAATGAAGTTTCACTCACCATCTGCAGTTTCGACTCATGACAGCGAACAAACAAACACACTTGCAGAACTCCATTGCTGCTTTGGAAAAACAAACTTCATCCAGTGTTTCCTTAACCCCGGGTTATTTGGGACGCTAAACAAGGTTATCTTTCCTTCACAACCAAAACACACTTCTTTAGTGACATTGTTGATTTTATGTTCTAGAAACAAAATGCCAGCGCTGCTGACAGCTTCCATAACTGAACGAAGCTCATTGATGCTCTTGCTCTTCGCTCTGGTTGATGTGCACACGTGCTCATCCGGGAGAAGTGCCCATACAAAGACTTACGCCCTTTATGACACCATACTGGGCCATACTCAGGAAAAAAACGACTTTTCGAAACATATTTGAATCCTGAAGGAGTGTATTTGGCACATAAATACATGCCTCTGGGAAGACTTAAATGTTGCCCATATTTAGCAGGAGAATCCAACTTTTTAACAGTGTAAATAAGTCTGAATTCATGAAATAGCATTCATGATGCTATCCATATATGCTAACTATTAGCATAACCCTTTAAATGCTTCAAAAAGTCAGTGTATAGTAGGTTTTACAACTTTTTTTTTACAATTTCCTCTTTCTGTCATTAGGATAGATGATGGCAGAATGTGATTTCCCCCCAAGTTTACACCAGAATGTGAACTTCAGTTCCTCTATGTTTCATTAGTCTAAGCCATGGGACTCAACCCACCTTTTATAAAGCTCCACTCCCTTCAGTGCACAGCTCAGCACTGAGGGATGCAAAATGCCTGACTCTTCTAGAAAGAGGTAGTCCCCTTCTTTGCCTTTGGTCACAATGGAGACAGATGACTGGGCATACATACATTACTCACATGCATGAGAGGGCTTCCATGCCTCTGGAAAGACTACTCAGTATTCATGTCATGCTGGCCTTCCTCACATCACTATGGATGCAATGGATGGAGATCAGAAAGTCATCTTTAAAATCGCCATATAATGCTAATCTGCTCTTAGCTAGGATGAACCTTAAAAGGTTCAGCTGATTAATGGCCCTTATCATGTGGTGATATTTGGGCCCAATCTTCTTTCTATGAGAAATACATGCCTTTCCATGTGCTCATAAAAAAAAAAAAAAAAAAAAATCTAAACACTAAAAAAAATCATGTTTTTTTTTTTTTTTTTTTTTTTTTTTCAAAGGGAAACTATACATTGACCATGTCCAAGGCCAATGCATGCACAATGGAGAGGGATTAATTTTTGATCTGAGGTTCCCTTTGAAGAGCAGGAACCCACATATATTATTGAAGTATTCTGGTGCAGGCTGATGAACAGTCTGCAATCACAGACAGACATCCATGCTTGGAATATTTTGCTCATTGATACACAGACCTTCTTTGAGATGTCAGTGTTCTGAAATGGCATGAATCACATTGGTTTGGTTCTGGTAACTTTAGTTACGTGTTATGCCCTTGAGCTTTGATCACAGATATAGTGTTTTAAATCAGAAGAATGTTTCAGAGGGTTTTCACCTTTCCAAGCTTCCATGTAAGATGATAGCACAAAGTAATGATGCTAGTTCTTTGAATTTCAATGTCTTTTCACAGGTTTTAAAGGTTGAAAGATAATTCAAGAGCTACTCCTGAACTGCTGACCTCTATGAAACGACAGCTACATTATCACCAGAAATTGCCTTAACGAAGAGTTGCCACTTTGGCATATCGTCTTAAGCTTTTTCACTTTGCCCCAAGGACATTTTATATTGTCTGAAAATACATAGCACATAGTGAATCAGTTGTCTTGTAAATGCATAATAAGATAATTAAATTGGTAGTTAATCCAAAAACAAAAAAAAGTATGATTTACTTAGCCGCATTTTATTCAAACCTGTATGATCTTGGGAGAATATGCATGCTGTTCTTTTCTATACAGTTCAAATGAATGATAACCAAAGGCTTCCATGTTTCAAAAATGACCATGTGCTGCCAATAAGACCAATAAGACTATATATATATATATATACACACACACACACACACACACACACACACACACACACACACACACACACACACACACACACACACACACACATACATACATACATACATACATATACATATGGGGTGTCCCAGACTAAGGATTTACACATTTGAATCAGAATTGTTGAATCTTTCTATAGTCGAATCATCTGTGTGTGTGTGAATGGGTTGGGAGGAGCACGAAGAGTCAGCAGGAGGGTAAAATTATTTTTATTTTCCTTTACACACTGCACACAACAACAACTTTTCATAAAGCGACCAAAACTGCCTGCAACTGACAGACGAACTGACAATGGCTTGCTTATTTAAGTTTAAATAAAAGGTAATGTCATGGACAAACATTCGTAAAACGTTTTCTCATAACATTTTAAAGCCGCAATTGAAATACAGAATATAACACAAATATATAAAAAGACATTTTGATCAATAAACCTAAAAAAATACCTGCCTAGAGAGGAAAAGAACACTTTGAGTGCATTTACATGCCTGTTCTTAAGCCAATTGTGCCTAAAGGGGGGTCGCACACCGGACGTCCATAAGTAGTCAGAAAAACTTGCATGCACTCGTTAGTCAGAAAAAAATATTCTAGGGAGGAGCATTTTGCTTATTATATACACCACATTACATAGGCTATTCATTGTCATTTTTAATGTTCTTCAATATTTAATGCATGTATAAATCTGGCAAGTTTTGAAAGCCACCATTTAAAAGTTTATACTTAAAAAAAATGAATTGGAGTAGAAATATGATTATGTAATTGTAAAGTTAATATTATAACTTTATTATTATTTAAAAAATAAATGTAGTATACATTTAGTATAATTTAAGTGTTTTTACACAAATCATTTCATTTTTACCTTCAATATTATAGTAGGCTAATTGACTCCCATAAACCATATTAGTTCAGAGATTGTTTTCCTTGCGAAAATTTGCCATGTATTGTACCTGATATATACGCAAAATAATTGATACTGAATTGAATCAAATTGAAAGCTTGTGATTTGAAATAGAATCGAATTGTGAAATTTGAATACCCAGCCCTATATGATTACTTACCTGGTGGCTAGAATACCTCAAGCTAGAAGTGTCTAGAAGTGTCAAGCTAAAAAAAGCTGTCAAAGAAACTGTTCAGAACAGGCCACTTGCTGCAGCTTTTAAAATTCCATTGGTGTACTGTACTTTATTTTCTTTTTGTAAGGCTTATAGGCTAAGTTTCAATAAATGGAACTAATTTTCTCAACACATCTTTACTTTGATTCATTTTGTCCAGCATTTACAAGCTGTAGACGCTCTGCCCAGTCAGAGACATATGTTCTGTAATTTATGTTTTTAGTTCTCAGTTCAATGAATCAAATCCAAGTAAATGGAACACTCATAAGATCACACCAAAATCACATTGTCCCCTTTAAATCTTTCAGAAAATTATGTAAGTGTATTGAATTATATCGAATCGTATCATTGGCTGAATATCATGATATATATTAGCCTGGATGCTAGCCGAACTCAGCCCCACCCACATCATTTGAGCTCGGGCGGTTCGGTCTGGACTAGGGATGTCAATTTTCACAAATTCCCATGATCGATAATCGTTTAAATTAACGATGAATTAATCGATTAATCGTTAACCTTAATACTGAAA
Organism: Pseudorasbora parva; assembly: GCF_024679245.1. Classification (NCBI taxonomy): domain Eukaryota; kingdom Metazoa; phylum Chordata; class Actinopteri; order Cypriniformes; family Gobionidae; genus Pseudorasbora; species Pseudorasbora parva. The sequence goes on from NC_090175.1 coordinate 27,515,125, forward strand.
TATGCGTCTACAGCAGTGGCTTATAGCCGACAGCATGGCAGGATGTGCAATGCTGCTCAAAAAGCATGTTCTTCACCAAATGAATGAGAAGGATTTTTTTAATCTAAACAAAGGGCTATGGGATTGTAAAATTTGTCGATGCGATTTATAATTTAATTAAATGACTTATTTAATAACCAAATATAACCTGTAATACAACACGAACGCCGCCTCAGATCTGTTATTCAGAATGTGTGGACGCTCTTCCAAGAACAACTAGCTGAAACGTCACCTAAACCCAATTAATTCAAAACGATTTATTAAAATATTGTTTTCATTAATGTTATGTAATGTGACAGTCCCAATCATAGTTATTATTAGTCGTGCGTTGCTGTTTGAACTGCGTGAGCTGAAGCTGATGCGCTGAATCAACGCTGGGAAGTTACACTCAAGCTCTTTGCTAGCGCATTATTTAACTCAACAAAAAACTTCCTATATGAGATTAATAATATTTATATAAAGTTAACAAAATATTACAAATTATATATTCACAAAATGATACGAATGCACAAGTGAACTTGAATTGAGTTGCTGATATTCATATTCAGAATGGGAGATGCGTACACGCGCTCGTCCTGGAACAACGCTCTGAACACGGCACCTAAACCCAATTAATTTACAACCATTTATTAAAATAGTGTTCTCATTTCTGTTATATAATATGATCGTCCCAATCATAGTTATTATTAGGGCTGCACGTTTTCAAGTTTTTCATTAACCGTTAACCGAGGCCCTTAGCGGTTAATACTCGGTTAACCATAGTGTGCGTCAGGGTTATTTTTAGCTTATCAATTTGACGACCACCATCTCCGTAGTGAACGTGCCTATATAGAGAGAAATGCACATCATGGATTACATAATCAGAGAGTAGCCTATTTCTTTTCGTTTTAAATTGTTAAAAGACATTTCAAGTTTCTTAAGATCTATTTCATGTCTGCGAGGCGTACGCTGAGTTTCGTTAAATTAGGATGAGATGCGCTCCAGTTCACGAGCAATGCGAGTGGCCGCGAGGGCGCCTGCACGATTCGAGCATGTAACGTTAGTAAAATATGCAGCCGAGAATGATTCACAGGCTGAGCCTCTCCCGGCAGAGAGTTCAAGCATCTGTGGACTCGTCCCTTCAGCTCTGGCCATCTTGCTTTCAGTCCGCGATCAGCTTTTGTGTTTTCTTCATTACAGTTAAAGTAACGTCTGCTTTTTTCTAGTCATTCACAAGTTTCTCACTTCAAACTTTCTTTCTTCTGATCCGTTATGTACAGCGCGCGCGGCTCCCGCTCTGCTTCTGCCCTAATGCGACTTTTAGTCCAGTGCGACGTAAGTTATTTTCCTCTTCATGACGCATATTTTGACTGATGCGACTCATACTCTGGAGCAACTTATAGCCTGAAAAATGCGGTAAGCACTGCATTGCAATACTTGCATTTCGCCCCGTCACTCTCATTTTTAAAGTGCTCCCACGCTTTGCCCGCTTAGAAAGCTGGTCATGACTTCTTCTTGTGGATACTACCCTAACCCTATGGATACTACAAATGTCTGGGAGCGCTCTGGCGGTCTATAGGGGTGCAAAAATATATTACAACTAAATTCAAGGCACGTCATTGACGCCACTTAACCGAGCAAAATGTTTCACTCGGTTACGCAATTTTTAACGGTTAATCGGTCAATCGGTTAACCATGGACACCCCTACTTATATGTGATCAATCATAAAGGATGCGTTTCTTTTAGTGAAACAAAACGCATTAGCAAGTGGCTTCAGTCAGTGATGGCTACCGGTTTTCATTCAGTGCTTCGGCTTTAGCGCATACAGAGCAATGCATAATAACTAGGGGTGTCCATGGTTAACCGATTGACCGATTAACCGTTAAAAATTGCGTAACCGAGTGAAACATTTTGCTCGGTTAAGTGGCGTCAATGACGTGCCTTGAATTTAGTTGTAATATATGTTTGCACCCCTATAGACCGCCAGAGCGCTCCCAGACATTTGTAGTATCCATAGGGTTAGGGTAGTATCCACAAGAAGAAGTCATGACCAGCTTTCTAAGCGGGCAAAGCGTGGGAGCACTTTAAAAATGAGAGTGACGGGGCGAAATGCAAGTATTGCAATGCAGTGCTTACCGCATTTTTCAGGCTATAAGTTGCTCCGGAGTATGAGTCGCATCAGTCAAAATATGCGTCATGAGGAGGAAAATAACTTACGTCGCACTGGACTATAAGTCGCATTAGGGCAGAAGCAGAGCGGGAGCCGCGCGCGCTGTACATAACGGATCAGAAGAAAGAAAGTTTGAAGTGAGAAACTTGTGAATGACTAGAAAAAAGCAGACGTTACTTTAACTGTAATGAAGAAAACACAAAAGCTGATCGCGGACTGAAAGCAAGATGGCCAGAGCTGAAGGGACGAGTCCACAGATGCTTGAACTCTCTGCCGGGAGAGGCTCAGCCTGTGAATCATTCTCGGCTGCATATTTTACTAACGTTACATGCTCGAATCGTGCAGGCGCCCTCGCGGCCACTCGCATTGCTCGTGAACTGGAGCGCATCTCATCCTAATTTAACGAAACTCAGCGTACGCCTCGCAGACATGAAATAGATCTTAAGAAACTTGAAATGTCTTTTAACAATTTAAAACGAAAAGAAATAGGCTACTCTCTGATTATGTAATCCATGATGTGCATTTCTCTCTATATAGGCACGTTCACTACGGAGATGGTGGTCGTCAAATTAATAAGCTAAAAATAACCCTGACGCACACTATGGTTAACCGAGTATTAACCGCTAAGGGCCTCGGTTAACGGTTAATCAAAAACTTGAAAACGTGCAGCCCTACATATAAGGTTACAAAATAAATGTAATTTTACAAATTACTTCAGCACAATCTGATGCGAATGCAGAAGTGAACTTGAACTAGTTATGCACGAGTCAGAATGCGTGACTCATGTTGTGCATGCGCTCTTCCTGGATCAACGCAATGAAACACACGGCAAATAAACCCAAATACTGAACAATCACAATGTTTTATTACAATAGTGTTCTCATTAATGTTGTGTAATATGACAGTCCCAATCATAGTCATTATTAGTTGTGCATTGCTTTTGGAGCTGAAGCTGAAGCTGATCACCGCCCCGCTTTTACTGCTGGCCTCTAACGTTAATTATTAACCAAATGCATCCTTATGAGATAAATCAGCTATAGATAGGCCTGCACAAAATAAACACAATATTACAACTTACATTTGCACAAAACAAAAGGCTGTGAATGCACATGCAAACTAGCAGTCATGATGAAGGTTTAACTCCAGCTGTAAAATGGTCCCAAATAGAACTCAGGCACGCTCGCTTAATTTTTCCTCCCGTTTCGCAGTTGAGCCGCACGCACAGACCGTGCTTAAATCGGTGATCGATAAGTCTTATCGATCAAATGTCTTATCAACAATTAATGGATCATCAATTAATCGTTGACATCCCTAGTCTGGACTCGATCCATAGAGGAGTAATTATTTCTCCGAAACCCCTTTCCTGGTTCGGTTGAAACACGCCCCATAATCAAAGCCCAATGGAGCAGTTTCAGACTCATATTCTGACTAGAATTGAGTATGACCACGTCAGGCTAGATATATATTGTATCGTGAGCTAAATATCTATTACCGTGGAAATAGAGTGTCAACCAGTTACTGGAGCTCGATTAGTTACAATATTATCTGTATTACATGACATCTATATTTATTAAATGTTCTTTGACACCTTTAAATCTTTAACAAGAAAATCAAGAATGAGAAACGAATATATATATATATATATATATATATATTAGGCATGTGCCGATATCAATTTTTCATGTTGCGATTAATTAAAGAAGTTTTATCACGATATACGATATTATCACGATATTGAAATAAGTTGCAAAAAAAAAGTGTTGCCATAGCATAACAGCTTTAAGAACTATTTTTGTAAGAACAAAAATAACTGAATGTTTAAATACAATAATGCACCAAAAATATATACAGCTCTGTGAAAAAAATTAAGAGACCCCTCATTGAGAAATCAATGTTATGGGGTCTCCTGATATTTTTCAGAGCTGTAAAAGTACAATTTTCAAACAGATTAAATTGCAAAAGAATTAGGCTATAAAGAACAACAGGTAGGCTTACAAATTACAATAAGGTCTCATTATTTAATGCATTAACTAAGATTGAGCAATAGCTACATTTGGTACAGAAAGTATAATGTTTTTGTTAGTTAAGAAATACTGATCATTGTTAGTTTTATCTTAGGTCCATTAAAAAGTTATTTTGATTTTAATGTTATTAAACAGTAACTAAGAAATTAACATAGAATGATTAATTCTTTATAAGTATTTGTCATTGTCAGTTTGGTAATAATGAATTAACATGTTAACTAATGAAGTCGTATCTCAAAGTTATACTGAACAATAACAAATAATCAGAACAGTTCTAATTATTAGGGCATGTTGTAGTCCAGAACATATAAAACATAAAAATGTTTAAGTTTGAAAATAAATAGGCTATTAAGTCTTTAAGTATTAAGTATTTGGTGCTGTGATGAACAACATTGAGATAGATTACAAAAACGAATGGCTGTTTGTTTGTTGGTTTCCGGGGTAACCGGCTGCATTCTGCAGTTCATCAGCGCCCTCTGCTGTTACTGAACGGCACTTCAGCAGCGCGTCTCCTTCACCGGTTCAGTCCCTATGGTTCAGTCATGTGCAAACGCACGTTGGGCTTGTTTATATCTGAGCGCGCGTCCCTTTGACGCAGCATACAGCAGTGTTGAGCATTTATACGGTTGATGGGCAAAGTATTCTTGAGTGCATTATAAAAAAATTATAATTTGTAAATAAATTATTATTTACGATATTTTAAAGTGCCCACGATAACAATATCGTGCATATTCATTATCGTGATAAATCGCATTATCGAAGATCGGCACATGTCTAATATATATATATATATATATATATATATATATATATATATATATATATATATATATATATATATATATATATACACATATATATATATATATATATATATATATATATATATATATATATATATATATATATATATATATATATATATATATACCGTTTGTCAACTTTATACACCGTTTTTATTATATATATATATATATATATATATATATATATATATATATATATATATATATATATATATATATATATATAATAAAAACGGTGTATAAAGTTGACCTGACATCTTTTGTGATCTACAGATTAAAGCAAATTATATATATTTGTAATGACATGAAAGTGAATAAATGATGAATAAGGGATCTCTTTAATATACATGTACCGTGGGAAATTTGGGGATTTGGAAAAAGAGACAAAAATAAAAGAAGCCACTTCTGCAATATATTAATATATATTTTTCTATCCATTTTAAAAAGGATAAGAAATTCATGGTGCATACTAAAGAAGCAGTGATGCTGCAAACATACCAAGTGCTGAATGGTCACTCTGCCTCTTTTTCTTTGTCCTTTTCTCAGTCTCTTGGATCATTCCTTATTCTCAATGTCTATCTTCTTCCACTGTTATTTAATCTCCTCTCTCTCTCTTCTATGTATGCACACAAACAGGCCGAAAGTTGGAGCACACAGTTCACTTCAAAGCAGGTGTGTGATGCAGCATCATTTGTTATTCCCTTGATCACTCTGTCGATTCCCTCTCAGCGCCACTTTCATATCTTATCGGGAGAGATGATGGTTTAAATCAATTTAAAACCCAGCTGACTGGACGATGAACCTTTCAGAAAAGTTCCTTTCTCTCACAAGAAGGGGTGGCATGCTAGCCATTTCTCAGCAAATGGGCTTCTCTCCTCCCTGTGTTTGGGAAAATCACACAATAACCTATCGAATAATAAATCTGTTGATATCAGTAATTCAGTTAAAGGAACACTCCACCTTTTTTAGAAATAGGGCTTATTCAACTTCTTTCCTCCATTTAGATAAGTGGGCAAATGCATTTTTGTCTCAGTGCATGCATTGTTTTAGTTTGGCAGGGTCGCCCCTAGCTTAGCTTAGCAATGGAATCCTATGTTGCCAGCTAGCATGTCTCGAGTAAAATTCACAACGAGTACAAATAGCCTGTGCTTCCCCATAATATAGTCCCATGTCAATATCTGCCTAGGAAATCGCCTAGTCTTAATCTGCATCGCTATTTATACTCGTTGTGAATACGCAGGAAACAAGAAGTAATTAGGAGTTGTTATTTTGTTAATCACTTTTACTCAGGACATGCTAGCTAGCAACATAGTATTCCATTCATAATGCTAAGCTAAGCTAGCGGCGACCCTGCCAAACTAAAACAATGCATGCACCGAGACAAAAATGCATTTGCCCACATATTTAAATGTAAGAAAGAAGTCGGATAAGCCCTATTTCTAAAAATGGTGGAATGTCCCTTTAACTAAATTGCTGATATCAACAGCTTTATTATTTGATAAATAAAGGTGGAGTGTTCCTTTAAATATTTCTCGGAGCAATGAGGCACGATGAAGCTCTTCTCTGGTAGAAAAGCTTCATCGGCCCCAGATAAACTTGGATGAAAGAGCTGGATGAAAGATAGGGAATATAATGTTAGATAATTGGGATTTTTTTTTCAAGCAATCTAGAGCAATTTGATTTTGTCTTTACTGATGCCAGGAAGAAAAGTATAATATGGGCACTGCAGGCCAATTCCACACAAGCAAGAGTTTTCTTGTTCAGAATGTCAGCATGGTGTGATTAGGCTGTAGGCATGTTGACACAGGTAATCATAATATCCTTTCCTGATATTCAGATTTAGATATTTCATTTCAGTTTTGCAAAAGTTGCTTTAGGGTGCGTTCACACTTGTCATGTTTGGTTCGATTAAAACGAACCCTGGTGCGGTTGCTCGGTTAGTGCGGTTCATTTGAACATATGTGAACGCTGCCATCCGAACCCTGGTGCGCACCAAACAAGCGGACCGAGACCGCTAAAAAGATGGGTCTCGGTCCGCTTCCAAACGAACTCTGGTGCGGTTCGATTGATATATGAACGCAACACGGACCAAAGACATGTAAACGGACCAAAAACCGGACGTAATGTCACAAGATGCGACGCATAATGCAGCTGATTTGACGACGGGGAAAGATCGGTGTATCCAAAATGAGTAACTTTAACATTAGAGGGCAAACGTAGAGCAACGAGGAAGTGCCTAATCAATATTTGGTCAGACGAGCATGTTTCGAAAATGCTAGAAAAAACACACAAAAAGCATACCTGGCTCTTCTCATCAAAGTTCCTGTGTTGCCCATTATTAGCAGGTGCAGACGACAGCGGCCGTCTCTGTTCTGCACAACGGAGGAAATCCTGCTGCTGTTTTGAATGTTTTGAACATTTTATGAGCTCTTCATGAGTTCTCAGCGGGTAAAAATAATGCCACATGTACACGCATAAAATGATCGCGTTTAATCCAGCACACAGCGTTGTTTTGAACATTTCATGAGCTCTTCATGAGTTCTCTGGTAAGAAATAATGCCAAATGTGTTACACGCATAAAATGATCGCGTTTAATCCAGCACACAGCGTTGTTTTGAATGTTTTGAACATTTCATGAGCTCTTCATGAGTTCTCTGGTAAAAAATAATACCATGTACACGCATAAAATGCCCGCGCGTGTAATCCAGCACACAGCATTGTTTTGAATGTTCGGTAAACAAGCTCCTACGTCATATAAGCCGACCAATCAGGTTGTGAGCGTCTCCCTGTGCCTTTGGTTCGGTAACTTTAGGTTCGCTGTTAAAAATGCCCGTGTGAACGCTAAGCGGACCAGGACTATTATGTTTGTTTTTGTTTTTTGGTCCGGACCAAAAGGACCAAAAGAACCAAACGAACCGAACTACAAGTGTGAACGCACCCTCAATCAAAAGAAAATAAATCAACAGTTCCACCTATTTGAGCAGCACACAGTACTGATGTTTATTTATTTGTTTGTTTATTTGTTTATTTATTTATTTATATGATAAAATTATTATTAAATTAGTCACTTGTTACCACCTACTTTCGTAACTTTTCTTTCGAGTTAGGGGACAAGAAAATGCTTTGTAAGTAACACAGCAAACACGCAAAAAGTTAAACTGTTTAGATTTACTGGTCACCACTGGCTCGTCCAGTCAATGTAAATTCTTAAAGCTCTAACATAAACTCTCTTTATCTTGCATTTAAAGGGAGAAAGAGAGAAAGACAACAAAACAACAACCTGCAACTGAAACAAAGAAAAGACACCATGGGAAGATAGCCAAGCAAAAACTTAACTAGACCAGGAGCAAAATCCAAACATCAAGGGCTCACAGACAACATTAAAAAAAAACAAGATCCTCTCTGCATTGTGTACACCAACATAAACACCACTTCAAAGCACAGAGATGCCTCATAGAGGAGAATTCAAGATGCAGTCTCAGCGATATCAGACGAAAGGCCTGTATCCATCAAAGTGGCCATTGAGAATTCAGAGGTTCAGAGTCTCCAAATCCCTGGACAGTGGTGCTATTACAAGCCCCATCCTGAGAGAGATGGTCTTTCATGGCCAAATTTTTTTGGTGAGGTTTCTCCAGAAGAGAGATTAGATCCAAAACCACTCCCACCACGATGCGTGACAAGACTGATAATACCGGTAACATCGGTGGGGTCTTTTAAAAATCTGATTATAAACCGAAAATAAAATGTGCACTGCCGCTCAGGCAATCATAATGGAGCCGAGCAAAGCGAGTGTTTTCAAATAAATTCCAATGGAAGATGACAGTGCGGCTGTGCCCATTTTGCTTTCGGTTTAGAATTAGTGCCAATTCAAGGACAAGTTACTTGAATGGTGGGTTCATTAGCCTACAATTCTCAATGAAAAACACAACAACAGAACAGTACGATGACAAACGCACTTAAATAGGCATTTTTTACTTTCGCTTTGAAACCAAATCTTCCATGGTCATTTTTTATGGAATTTTTTTGATATTTTATCTATATTCTATGGTGAATAACATATACACTTTATGAGATTTGTAAAGTACTGGATTCCTATTATTCAAGATTTGTATAGTGTCCCAACTTTTTTGGAATCAGGTTTGAACATGAATATTCAATCTGTAAGAATTATTACAAAAAGAAAAATATTTTTCAAAATGTTCTACATGTTCTTTTGCTGTAACTGCTGTGAATCCGTAATGAATCCTAAATGTAAACAAGACTGTATTTGATCACAAAATGTTGTCCTCTGCCTCCAGTCTCAGAAACGTTTGGAAATACTTTGATCAAAATGATCTTACTAAATGATACAAAATGGAATTGCTTTTGATCAAATAAATCAACATGCTGTGCGCAAACATTGTCGGGTTAAAATTATTTTTTAAAACATCCCCACCACAATGAGAAATCAAAGCCAAACAGCAAACCATCATTATTGACCAGCCAAATGACCAAAGACAGCTTTTATGCAAAGCTTTTTTTTTAAGACAAGACTTTATGGAATTGGCTAGTCTTTCAACCAAACAGACCACAAGAGGTGTGACCAACGAGCAACGAGCCATCACTTCTCTATCCATCATCCTGTTAAACCAGCCAATGGCGCGCCAGGTTGTACAGGTTTCTAGACTGAGTTGTAGGGCAAAATCACGTTCAGTTCAGTTCAGTTCAGTTCACGGGCAGATCAGGCTGGGTTTACCCAGTCTAGTAATGTCCTATACTAAACCTAAACTAATCTTGAAAAACTATATATTATAAGCTTACAATCTCTAGTTTTCATATTTGGTGACTGATGTTCAAAATATATTACAGAGGAACAGTCACTTATTTACCTTTATTTAAAAAATAGCAATGAACATGATAAACCATGAAAGATTTGTACAAACCTCAGTTTGTTTTCATGCCAGGAGTTCAAAAGATAACATACATTCAATTTTATAAGAAAAAAGGTGTGCAAATTGAAGAAAAAAATGATAGATTCTCCAAGTGGCAGTGAGCAATAACATTCGTTGTATGTGCTTATTAGAGGCAAATACTAATATGTGCAAATACTGCCAAATTGCCCATACTACTTCTGAATAGGATGTCAACTTCATAATTTGTATGAAATATATGGGTCAGATCACTCAAGACATTTATGGAAATTGAACATCACTTTGACACTCTTGGCTTTGATTTTCTTGCAATTTTAGAGTGCATGTTTTGTAAAATATATATAAATATTAATAATTATATATTTTACATTGAACATAACTCAAACTTCTATAACTTTGTTTAACCTTATTTATTTCACTTGGGGACACTTACATTTCAGCTGTATTACTGAGCTTCCCGTATTGACATTATATGACATTTGAAATTAGCTGGATGACATCACCGTTTCCTCCAGAGTCGCTGTACAGCCGAATCAAATTATTGCTTTATTTTCCCATTAAAACTGTGAAGCTGCTTTGAAATAAATGGAATTGTAAAAAGCACTATATATAAAAAAGTTGACTTGACTTCTACTAATCTGCCAAATTTCTTCTTTAAAGCAAGACCAATCCTACAACCAGAGAGAATGGGGGGGGGTGACTTTTAAGGTATTTATACACAAAGTGCTGTAAGAATCTTCACTTAGCACACTGTTATCTTTGTGTCCCTAATTTGTCTGTGTCGGTGGAACTCATTTCCTCTGCAGCCGACTTTATTGTTATCAGACTGAAGAGCCAGCTTTTTAACCAAGCATTTGGATATTCTTGTTTTTCTCAACATGAACATGTGAAACAATATAAACATGATAACCATATGCCAACGCTTTTTATTGTTGTCTGCTCTGATATATGTATATATATAAATATATGTTTTGTTTAAACTAAAAGAAAACATCAATATGTAAGCTTGTTGTGTATATTGCCTAATCATAGCTTGATAAGAAATGGTTTCAAAAACATAATGATTAAAAAATGTCTGTTTCTCATTAAACTTCACTTAAATAAACTAATATTATTATTATTATTTTGTGCCCAAAGATTAAAATGCTATATTTTTGAAAAATGCCCACCACTAGAAAAATAATTACAGAATGTTAATATTTGTGTGAGCTGCCCCTTTAACACTAAAGGTATACAAGTATACTAATGCAAACAAAACGTATGACCACCAAATTAGAATCCATAATACAACACCGCTAGCCTGATGTGGTCATACTCAATTCTAGTCAGAATAAGAGTCTGAAACTGCTCCATTGGACTGTGATTATGGGGCGTGTTTCAACCGAACCAGGAAAGACCTTGATTGCATAGACCTACAACCAATCAGAGCAACGAAGCGAAGCATTGTCAAATGTCAACAGAGCTCAACTGCGCTGTGTTGCCAAGTACGCGTTTTTTCCCGCGGGTTGAAGCAACTATTATGTGATATATAGACCCATGAGTGTGAATTTTAACAGGCAACCTTGCCAAAATAACACATTTTACCCCCCAAACACCATTTCCACAGTCACATTATGAGTTCGTTTGTGTCATGTTTTTCTGTTCTATTCATACCTGAATTTCATAGTTTGTTTTCTATTATGTTAATATGTAGTTCTGTTTTATCTGTTCACTGCCTGTTTGCTCCCATAGCTACACATTGTTTGATTTATTCAGTTCTGGTGTTCCTTGTTTATTTGCCTGTCCTTGTTTGTTTATGTGTTTGCTCTCTATACTCTCAGTTTTGGTTTACTCTTTAGCCCTATTCGTACAGTATTTTTATTTATTTTTTTCTCGTGGAGTTGTAAGTTATTCTCATTATTAACAGAGGCTAGTCAGGTATTTTATTGCCGTCCAAATCCAGGATGTCAGTTTTTCTCCTACCACCCACGTAAAAATCCAAGACCAAATAACCTACTGCTTTTTGACAAACACCAAGGTCGTGTGGTAATTCAATTGCCGTCTGAATCCACATCTCTGAGTTTTCAAGAATATCACTTCAAAATTCACTGTTTATATTCTTTTTGACCACTGCAGAGCACCGTACGGTTGCGCTTCGCGTAATTTGAATGCATTTTAAAGATTTAAAGGGGGAGTGAAACACTCAGTTTCAGTCAATCTCATGTCAATCTTGAGTACCTATAGAGTAGTATTGCGTCCTTCATATCTCCGAAAAGTCTTTAGTTTTATCATATTTATAAAAGAAATATGGGCTGTACCGAGTCTTTCCGGAAAAAACCGAGCGCCTGGAGGCGTATCGTGTGGGCGGAGCTAAAGAATGACAAGCGCGCAAAGCGGTGACGTCCTCAAGCGTGGAGAAACCCATGCTATCTCAGCTAATACAGATAATGATCCACAATCAAATCTGAGGCTGAAATAAATTGAACAGGAGAAACGGCAACATCAGGATGTCCGTCTCTGTGGTATGTACTGTATTTAGGGGCCTTTGTGTGTCTTTACACGCAGTTTATGAGGACATGATTTGGTTTATGGACTATTGTATGTGACTAACGTTAGACCTTAGAGGTAGCAAGCAAAACGGTTTTGCACATCAGAGTCAGTGTAACAGAACAACAATGGAGTAACCGTTAGCGCATTTGAATGACGAAGCACGCGATCGTATCGTTTACTGATGTTTACTCATGCGACGGTAGCCAATAGCAGAGACATTTGATGTTGATTTACTCACCGGCTGCTTCCAAGGACCGAACCTTTATCGCTGGGACCGCTCCGTCAGAAACACACTTCTTTGGTATGATTTGGTGAAGTCCTGTGACAGCAGTGACCGTGGAATCCACTTTGCGACGCGACTGAAGCGATGCCTTGAAGCTTCCCCTCATTTCTGCGTTCAAATCGGTTCAAATGCAGCGCTGCCTTCCCGGAATGCTGTGCTGAAGCGTTGAAGTCGCTCGACGTCACCCATAGGAATAAAGTGGAGCGCGGCGCGCGACATAAGTGTTCACGGACGACTGGATCTGCACCTGAGAGACTGTTTACGCCGTGCATTTCCTCTCTCTCCCTCTAGTTACGCGCGCGCACCCTACCGGGATAAGAGCACGTACGGCCCATACAAGGACCTTCCGATCTATTTAACGTCAAGTAGACCCATACTCGAAAAAAACTCGCCGAAACTTGTGAGAAACCGGAAGGAGTATTTTTAACAGAGAAATACTCATCAAACGTCCAACATTAGTTTTTGAAACTTTGTCTATGTTTAGGATGGGAATCCAAGTATTTAAAGGTGTAAAAAGCTCAGTATGCATGAAACAGCATTTCACCCCCCTTTAAAGATTATGTTGCATTAAAGGGTTACTTCAGCGATTAGCATATGGCTTTGTATCAGTAGAAACCCTGGAGTATATTCAAATGATTGTGCTTCCCCCACTCATATCCCCATGAGACAAGAGATTTATGCATTTTATTTCTGGAAAAATTCCTCCCATGACGCAAATTGACGATATTTGCGTCATCTTTGGAATGTTTGGCCAAAGGCTAAAGACTACAGCCAGCAGAGGGAGCAATTTCCGTGTTCCATGTTTTCAACTCGCACATGGGGGATGGAGATTGCACTCACAGCTCAGCTCGCAGCTTCAGGGATTGATTTAAACTGACCTATGCTGAGAGCAATGTAAGTGTTTTAACTTCTCAAATTAATTCCTATGAAAGTTAAGCTTCCAAAGACATGAAATGAAAATGTGCCAGACTGAACATGCGTTGTAAATGTATGCCGCGAGTGTAGTCGCAATTATCTCAGGTCTCATCACGAGAGCTCATCAGCTCATTTATGACGTTAAATGTAATCCGACTCCTGCAGCGTTGTGCTGTGAGACTCACGCGGCGACCCGATCATTATATTGAACAGACACGTTCAGTATTTAATTGTAGTGTCTGTTCTCCAATGGCCTCACAGGGCAGCGAAGCATTCTGGGAATTGTAGTCTTTCATCCCCATGGGACAAAAATACATTTTCTGTCTTTTCTCAGTCTAGAAGGCACCAAATTCAAAAATAATTTCACATTTCTACAACAATAATTACCCAGTTTAAATACAGCTTCATCTTTCCAGCGCTGAAGTACCCCTTTAACTTATTTCCTCTCATTTCCATGTGGAATTAAATGACATCCTTTATTTTGAGATAAAATACAAGATCATTATAAATTACATCTATATATCTTCCTATTTTAAACAGATTTAAATCATTAAATACTAGGATATTGTTTTCCTATTATTAATTAAAATATACATAAATTATTATTATACCAAGCATATGACATTTTATTTACAGCATAAAATCATATTAATGACCACGTGAGCAGCCTGTTCCCAGGTGAGGCGGATCACAAAACTTGTTCCTCCACCGTGAATAAATCACCATCCGAATGCACAAGTTTTATCACTGAAGGAATGCACAAGTTTTATCACTGAGGTAGCATGCAAATGTATATTTAGAGACGTCCACATGAGAAACAATTACCGTCCGAATATGGCTTTTCTGGTGTTAGTCATTTTAGTTATTTTGTGGTATTGTTTTCTCCTGTGACTTCTTGGATTTTAAATAAATACTCACGGAATTCTACTCCTTTGTCTTTGTGAGTGTTCAAAACAGCAACTGTGACATCAAGAAGTCAATTTTGCTAAGATAAACTTTTACTGGAAAATTAGGGAAAAGTTATCTTTAAAGCATTAATGCAAATGCTAACACATTATTTTAATATTATTATTTGTATTTAAAAATTATTATTATTATAATGCTCCACGTACCATATGTAATATATGATATGCTGTTATTATGTTTAATTTAGTGTTATGACTTCATAAAACAAAGGATTTAAAGACTGTTCAAACTTAGATCTTACCTTTATCCAGAACATGCATCATCTTCACTGACAATCGTAATCTTAATTTCTAGTGCTACGTCTGTTTTATCCTAACACGGCTCAAGATATTTTCGTAATTTAAGCTGGAAGAAGTTTGATCACAGATAAGCCTAGCTGTCTCTTTACACACATCACAAAAGTAGCTAGGATTTCTACTACTGTGATTTGTGAAGAAGAACAGCTATCTGTGATCAATGGGGATATCTATGGAGACCATGACTTCCACAATGTCCTCTGCATTAAATCAGTTTCTGTCAGCGTGAACTTCAGTTCTTTGTAAATTCTTCTACATTATCTTTGCCACTTGATCCAAGAAACTCTTAAGCATTTAATAGCATTGTTTCACCTATTGTAGACATTCTAATTCAGATTGTGTGCGCACAAGTCACAAAGCTGCTTTTCATCACAAAGTGAACAAAAAGAATTACTCAGCGCTGCTCACTCATATGCTATTTTGAATCATCAAGTTAACTGTGTAAAAAGAAAGTTATGGATGGATGGATGGATGGATGGATGGATGGATGGATGGATGGATGGATGAGTTAGGCTTGCTGCAATATTGCAAGGTTAATTTGAATTTACATTGGGTTGTGCCTTACAAACTCCTCTTTTTTAAATTCCCTTTAATGAACTGTGTGCATTTAACTCAACAATGGCGTATTGTTAAAGTTGTTTATATATATATATATATATATATATATATATATATATATATATATATATATATATATATATATATATATATCAGTACTTTCCAAACTCACATCCACTTCCTCTTCAAATAGCCAGGAGTACCATAGAAAATTCCTGAATTGTGAATAAATTATATCAGGAAAACCATGGAAAGTGGTATGACAGAGTAAAACACTGATGTATGTGTTTTCCAATGTATTTACACCACTGGAACAACAAAAGCTTTTTTTTTTAATTCTTCAATAAAGAAACTTGTTCCAAATCAAACAACAAAAAAACTTGAACCAAACCAACCAGTTCCAAAAGAAAACCATTACATTTGTTCAAAGAAAAAAAAAGTGTTACTTTTAATGTTTGTGTTATTGCTCAACTTTCTGTAGTGCTTAATATTTTGTGAGGATTGGTGGTTAGGATGGGGAAGTAATACATTTGAGAATTGAGACTCATATTAAATCTCTTTAAATAGCTGATAAGTTGCTATTTTTATATATAAAAATGTGTCCCTTTGTGCTTGTATACATGAATATCACAGAACAACATAAACTGAATACTTCTGCTGTAGCATATACAAAAAAATAAATAAATAATAAATAAAAAAAGATATAAATAGTTGTCAAGTACGCCCTCTGTGTTTTCCCTTTTGAGCTCAGGTTCTCACACACTTCCTTATTAAGGACATTATTGTGCTAGAGGATTGCTAGAGTTAGAACAAAACAGAAGAAAAAAATATCCTTCCTAAAGGAGCAAATATCAGTCCCTCAAGGACAAAAGAAACAAGTCAATTCATAGTCCTGTATCTCCATCCTGGCACCTTTCAATGCTTATTTTTTACAGTTGTACAAGGAATGGTTCCATGGCAGTACAAAATGAAACATGCATCTAGTTAATCCGCATGTGTGGTTGATTATTTCCTAGACTTTGTTAGCAAGTGAGATAATTAAAGAAGAAAATGAACAGCTTGCCACTTACCGAACAAACAAGTGGCTTTAAACAGTTCATCTCATCATACAGATTTCAAAATGAATTAATGACACTATAATTTGCATTGTAATACTACCATCTACAAGGCATGGAGAACTCAAACATTCAGTTTCATAGTGTTCACCAATTTCCAGCACTTTGGTATGTGTACATGACTATAGAATAAAACTGGAGGTTCAATGGTTTACTTACTCTCTCATATCACAGTTGGGTTTTATGTCTTATATGCAATTAGTTGCTGATTTACAGGAGATAATCAACTGGTTTTAAACAACTGAAAATGTAAATGGTCGAAATAAGTTTCCCTTGATTTAAAATACACAGCTTGGGGAAATGTCAAAAAGGCCAACAAATTTGACTACTTTTTAAATTAATTTTGTAAATGGAATTTGACTACTTTACTAACATTATGTAACAGTATTACATTATGTATAGATGTTTATCCTCTAATTTGATTGGTTGAGTGGCCATGCAAATTGCCTTTTTATTGCCTTGCGGAGACAGTAACTGGCTACATTTAGTTTAAAATGCAAGTTACTTGATATAAACTTCTTTATAGTTCATAAATGCAATATAATACTTGGTGGTGGTGTTCTAAATATCAGCACTGATGTGATGACCCGTGGCCAAGCAGTGCTGATATAGAAGCACTCGTGCTTACATATTGCTTCTAGGGTTTTTCAGCCACTTGATCATAACTGACAATAAAGACAATTAAACTATCGATCAAGGCTTCACATATTTGATTGAAATTACAATTTTAAAAAAATGATATTGGGAAATATTAGTAATTTAGTTTAGTAATTTAGATCCTTCAGAAATAATTATAATATGCTGATTTGGTGCTCAAAAACATTGCTTTTTATTTTCAATGTTGACAACAGCTGTATTTTTTTTTTTTTTTTTTTTTTTGTGGAAACCTTGAAAAGATTCTTTGATTAACAGAAATTTCAAAATAATAGCATTTATTATAGAAATCATTATAAATGTCTTTAAAGTCACTTGTATGTGTCCTTGCAGTGTATTGTATAAGTGTGAATAAGTGTATATAAGTGTATACAGTTTCAAAACCCACATAATACACAGAATAGCTTGGATAAGGGCAGTACACGAAATCATGGGCATTGGAAGCAACAAAAAAAAAAAAAAAACATGTGGGTGGGTCCTACCCCAGAGAAGAACTAAATTGTACAACAGAAAAGCAACATTGCAAAATGTGTAACAGCATTGTATAGCATTAATATTATTGCTTAGTAGTAGTAGTAGCCGTAGTAATAATATATATTGTGCCAGCTCTAAACAAATCTACAGCAAGCAAACATTCTTTACAATTCCTTTAACGAAAGACCTTGTTGGAAAACCTGAGCCTTCAATTATGCATATCATCATATTTCAGAATGCCAGCAAACTGTTTAGGTATGCTCTTGATGTTTAAATCTACTCTGGCTAAGGAATTACCTTTTCAACAGCCGCTCCTGTTTGTACTTGATTATATACCGTCAAAAAAGAGGTGACAGCCAACATGCAAACTCACTAATGCAGCTTCACTCTGCTGAATGACCAAATATGTGAATAAATGTGATGGTATACTGCTTGGTAAAACAAGAATAGAACAGAAAAGTTACCCCTACCTTTTCAGGCATGGCTGGGGGAGAGAATCTCTTGGCACAGACCACAAAAATGTCAGGGTGTGGCTTGCCATTTTTTACTTCGGGATCATCTCCAATGACAATGTGACTGAAGAGGTTGAAGAACTCTTTATGACGGCTAGTCTTCATCTCAAAGGTCAGACCTGCTGAGCTTGTGCCAACAGCAATTGGAATGCCATGCTTGTGTAGATGACTGACAAGCTTTGCTACACCTGAAACAACATCAGAAAATGGTCACTAGGGTGTTCACACTTGGTAGGATAGCATAGATAAGGATACATTGTGGTTGCTATGTTAATGTTAGTGCGGTTCATTTGAAAAAATGCAAAAGCTGCCATTTAATTTCAAACCCTGGTGCACACCGAACAACAAACTCAGCGCAGTTCAGCTGAAAACGCAACACAGACCAAAGACATCTTTGGTTAGTTCTGTCACTTGGTTAGTTCTGTTAAATCATAAAAGCCAAGTAAATGATGCTAACTGAACCAGAACTTAATGGAACATTTTCTCTTTTTGGTCTGGACCAGAGGGCCAAGTAAACAGAACTACAACTGTGAACACAGCCCAAAATGAATAACCAAGCAGTGCAACTTTAAACCATCTTCTCTTATTCATCTGGCGACTTTGAGGAAAACATGTGCTCTAAATGATATCTCTCCGTCATCTTTTGTTTCAAAATTAACTTCGAGCTCCAATCTTACCTGGCAACAGAGAAGCTGTTGGGAATAACCGCTCCTCAATTTTTCTAGTCTCCTCCAGGAGCTCTTCGGGGGTCATGGGAAGTTCAATTTTGTCTCTTATGATCCTGGCAGCCTCCAAAGCCTTCTTTCCCATCACTGAGGACTTCACTTCCCAGGTATACTGCTTACTGAACCTGTCACAGACTTCCTGGTATGCCAATGTGTACAACCTCTCAGTATCTGCAAGAGATAGTATAAAAAATAAAATAAATAAATGCAATAGCAGTGCAAATTGATGCAACGGGACAAAATGGCATTATTATTGACTTATTAATAAAGAAACTGATAAGTATTTGCTATATCCTTTGCTTAAGTGTGGTAACCTCCTAAATGAAATGTTATATTATAAATGTGCAAGCTGACATTAAAGGAGTTTTTAATTACATAAAAACTTTACATGTTTTAAACTGTTATTAGAAACATATAGGCTACTTGATGAACGCGGTACGCGGATTGTACGCGGAAGAAGAAGGAAATAGTCTCACCTAATAATAATCCGTCCATATCAAAAAGCACGTGTGTTACTGGTTCATATGACATGTTTTAATCGATACGTTTGCTCTACTGTGCGGGTACACGAAACTTCATTGACTCAGGAGGGAGACATTAAAACTGATGGACGATCATTACATAAAACAACAACACCAAGACCCAGAAAGCAAACTCCAAATTAAGTAGTACTGCAGTTCATAGCTTTCTCTTTATATTTGAACGATAAGTCAAAATGATGTGCTTTGATGAAAAAAAAAAAAAATTGGTTTCTATCTCGCCCCTTTTTCTATATGAGATGCACTTTTGCGTTTGCTAATCACTCAGGGTAACTTTTTAACTCGCCATTCTTGTTGCAAAGGTGTATGGGAAATGTAGTTTATTTTACTGTCTATGGTCTAGCGCTTACATTTACAAATATTTGTTTGTTGTTTGTGTTGTTTCAATTCATGCTCAACAATTATACATAAACTTAAACAATTATTTATTTATTTATGTATTAAGCATTCCTATATTTGTCAACAATTAGGTTTTTTAACTGTTTTTATAATTATTATTTTTTTTTTTTGTATACAATAATGGAGTTGCTCGTCTTAAGATCATCGGTGAGAGCATTCCACAAGTCAACCCCTTTTACTGAAATAGTGTTCATTTTAAAGTTTGTTCTGACCATTTGTTTTTAAAGCTCTCCTCTTAGGTTATACTTCTGTTCCCTGTTTTCAAACAATCATATGTTCGCAAGCAATATTTTCCTATTGACTTTGAACATGAAGACAACAGTATTCAGACTGACTAGATTGGGAAATTGTATTACTTTAAATTTACAGAATATTGAGTTTGTTGGTTCATTATACGGTGAATAATTATGGCTTTTTTTGTCAAATAAAATAGGTTTTGTGTTTGTGATGTAAGCATCCATATTTCAATATAAGCGAAATAAGGAACATTAAGAGAACAATACAATATAAAGAGGGCATATTTAGAAACTATTGGTTTTATGTAATATAGCTATAGTTTTGGACAGTTTTGATTATGATTATGATTTTGCAAGTGATGTCATCCTCTATGCTATAATTATAATCAGAATAATAAAGCTGTTTATATAGCTACATAAAAATGGGCAGCCACATTTATTTTAAGAAGGGGTTTCCTCAAGTTTATCACCTTTTAAATATTCTATATGTTATTACTTTCTTCTTTTTCTTCTTCTTCTTCTTCTTCTTCTTCTTCTTCTTCTTCTTCTTCTTCTTCTTTTTAAAAAAGGGTAAATAATTAAATAAAAAAAATATATATAGAAGAAGTCTGTGAAGTACCTGTGATGATACAACAACTGGTCACATTGACTAAGTTCCATTATATAATCTTGTTTAATTGCAAGTGCAGTAGGTCATATTATGTAGGCCTATTCCTACACACTAAAAAACGTTGGGTTATTTTTTGTACCCAACCGTTGGGTTACACATATTGGGTCAATATGTTGGGTTATTTTGCAAAATGTTGGGTTATTTTAACATCGTTAAAGTAATAACCCGGCCGTTGGGTTACATACGGTTTCCCCAGTGACGGTTCAAATTTTAACCGTCCAGTTACTGCCAACAGAAGACGCTGCTGCAGCCTGATTATGAAATGAAAGGTAAGACATGCCATTTTTTTATGAATACAACTCTTATAACATTATGTATTGTGTACTGAAACGTTGAATATAGTCGAAAACTGAATCTTATTTAAAAAAAAATCCCTTTAATGCTCCCTGGAAAAATGAGATAGATTGGAAATAAACCATAGCTATCCCAGTTAGCTCGCTAGCAGTAATAAAGTAAAAACATTATTCTAGTGTACCTATTTAGAAACTTAATACGGTGATACAGAAAGTAAGTAACTAATGCCTAGTCTGAAATCACTATCTAAAGCCGCGCGGAGCATTATCAGCTTCACCCGTGCAGCGCGAGCTCAGACCCGGTCACACGACACCACAGCAGCGCTGTGAGATCCAGGGAGAAGCGTTTGAAGTCGCCGAAATATCCAACTGTATAACTTACTACTCTAAATATCTGTTGTGAGATGAATGAGTGCAGATATTCACAACAGCATTGACGCAGAAAACTGAAATATTGTGCTAACAATTTTAACGTTAGTTCACAACAGTTAGAATGTTTTCCAACCCACAAATTACCTAGTTTTACCGTAGTAAGTTAACACAAACTGCAACTATGATAATTTGGCAGAAATGTGGCAGGCCCATATTCATAATGAATGTTGTCATATGAATATATATTATGCATGTTACTATTAAACGTATTACAGGAGTAGCTAAATCATACAACCATAGTACGTTTTCTTATGAAGCTATGACAGTTTTTGCCTTTATTTTAAATATGTTGTACTAAATGTGTTATATACCTGTGTTTTAGACCAATGGATTTCAATAAGTTGTTTTGGTTGTGTCTAAGTGCATATGAAATCAGGTCCACACATTTGGTATAGGTGAAAACTGTTTTTTTCTCTTTTTCTGTAAACTTGTCTTTCAAAGATGATCATGGAGAAATTGCCTTTAAAACCCTTCCTGCCATCCTGCCATCATCGCCATAACTCACAAATGGACAACATGGTGTGTCCAACATATGCTGAAATGAAGAGAAGCTTAATTACATTCACCCATCAGCCTGTAAGTAAAAGCAACACTATCAAATTAGCTTTGATAAAGTGCACTGCTCATATGCATCCATTTATTATTTGCTTTAGTGATTTTGCTTGTTAATAGATTATCCAATAGTTCACCCAAAAAATATCCCATAATGTACTCACCCTCAAGTCATCCTAGGTGTATATGACATTCTTCTTTCAGACGAACACAATCAGTTATTAATAAATGTCCTGACTAATCCCAGCATTATAATGGTCAAAATTTGAAGCCCAAAAAAAGTGCATCGATCCATTATGAAAGTAATCCATACGGCTCCATGAGGTTAATAAGGGCCTTCTGAAGTGAACCGATGGGTTTTTGTAGAAAAATATCCATATTTAAAACTTTATAGACTAAAATAACAAATTTTCGACAGACAGCCTTCCTTATTCAACTTACAAAGAAAGTGTAATGCCTCTCGCAAATCAAAACGGTTACGCTACGTCCAACTTAATCGTCTCGACATTTACGTTTTTTTACGCTACGTCCGACGTTATTCTCACAGCAGTTACGCTTTTTTCAGAAGTTGAATACTTAATGCGGTCCATTGGAAGCTAGATATTTTACTTTATAACGTGTTAAATATGGATATTTTTCTTACACAATCCCATCAATTCACTTCAATGGGTTCTTATTAATCTCCAGAGCCATGTGAAGCACTTTTATAATGGATGGATGCATTTTTGGCCTTCAAATTATGGGCTTCCATTATAAAGCTTTGAAGAGCCAGGATATTTATTAATATAACTCACATTGTATTTGTCTGAAAGAAAAATGTCATACACACCTAGGTTGGCTTGAGGGTGAGTAAATCACGGAATCATTTTCATTTTTGGGTAAACTATCTCATGAATTACCCTCGTGTCGTTGTAAGACTTTCGTTGTTCTTTAAAACACAAATGTTAAAGAAATCTGCAAGGTTTCTGTCCCTCCATTGACGACCTACGCAACTACCACTTTAAGACCCAGAACAGACAGCTTTAAAGTAATCCATGGGATTCAAGTGGTTTAACCTCAGTTTTATGAAGCGACACGAGTGCTTTTTGCAACAACAACACACAAAAAAAAACCATAACACAACAACATTTGCTCTCTTTTCAACACAACACGCATGCGTCTAGGGGCTCTCGTGAACATGTGTTGAGATTAATGTTTTGTAAATAAAGTGGTAAATTATGGTTAAGGGATACAATATACGCTTGTCACTTTATAAAACTGAGGTTGAATTACTGGAGTCACATGGATTACTTTAATGTCTTTACTGCCTTTCTGTGTTCCGAAGATGAACCAAAGTCTTACGGGTTTGAAACGGCATGAGGATTAGTATGTTGATTGGTGAAAAATTAACAGCAGATGTAATGACTAATTAGTGACAATTTGTTTAATTCAGTACAACCCTGCTTCATTGTAACTTTTACGTAATTTAACACTGCTGATGTTGTCACAGTGCAAGCAAACTGAACTTTTTTTTTATTCTTTTAAGGTTGGAACTAACATGGTGCATTAGCTGAACCGTGAGACAAGCCAGGATCCACATGACGATGCTTGGGGACAAAGAGACCTCGCTGATTTTTTTCATTTTCACTGTGGAGGCAGTTGAACAGAAGACCTTATTTCAAGCACTGGCTGTATGTTTCAGATTTTTTATTTATTTATGACATGAACTATCCAAAGACCTCTGCCCCATTTGGGAGATTTTGTAGCATGCAAACTTGAATATATATTTTGCTGCCTCATTAAAAACTTTGATTATCATAATTTGTATTTGTTTTGCTACATATGTTTACAACACATCAAGGCATACAGTGTACAATGTAGATTTTTTAAATAAAGTTGTTTATTTCTGGAAGACTTTAATATTATGAATTTGTGTATTCTGTCCATATTTGTATAGGTTTTTAATTTAATATTTGTTGTGTTCATTTTTAATTTTTGTTTTGTATGCACACCTTTTATGTATGTTTACCTTATGTACATTTTTGTGTATTATGTGTGCTGTGTATTTTGAATTTAATATTTACACATTTATGTATATTTACAATAAATATTTACTCCCCAATATTTAGTTTGACATTTACAATATATATTTTAAAGCACATTTATTGTTTTATACAAATAAAAAATCTGTATTTGAAAACAATGGGTATTTTATTTATTAAAATAATGGCATGAATAAAAATAAAAATTTAACTCAACTGTTGGGTTACTTTTAACCCAACTGTTTTTTAACCCAATGCATTGGGTTAAAATAACCCAACATTGGGTAGGTGCTATATCAACCCACAGTTGGGTTACGTGTTGGGTTATTTTTAACCCAACATTTTTAAGTGAGTATGTGATTTGACAGTGTTTCTTTCTTCTTCTTTTTTTCTTCTTTTTTTCATGAATACCTTGTGCAAATCGTAAGACTAATTAACATCATTAAATAATTATAGCTTATTATCTCCAGCTAACTACTATAGGCATACTTGTCAGTGAGATGGGTTTTTCTTTTCAATGCACATTCACTGTTAAAGTTTCCTGTTGTTTAAAGAGAGCAGCTGTCACGTTTGGATGTTATGATGCGCACAACATGAGATTAGAAAAATAAATAAACAGTCTTCAATAATAAATCCAGGGAGAAACTCAGAGGAACAAAACCATGTTAAACCAAAGACAATACCATATACAATAGTTGTATTTCAGCTTAGTTTTTGCTTTGGCTAAAATCCACACACCAACATCATTGAGGGTCATCACTCAGAAACAGACACACTTGCCAGTCCTGCACTCCATCCACATATCACAAGGTAATTGGAAGTGCGATGTAAAGTGAGAGAGCCTCATTAGGAGCAGAGGCATGTTTAGGGAGAGGGGGTTTCCTCCAGCATGGGGCATCTAATGAGGCTATGGATTCCAGATTTAATTGGGTGTAACAGAAAGTAGCCCCACTTTCAACTCTGGCTTAGGTCTATTGTACTGGCTGCCTGTTGTCACAGTCACATTGAATGCCCAGCCAGACAAGATGTGCACTTCATGCATAGACAGAATGAGATTGCAGGTCCGTAGGGGTGCATTGGGCTTTACAAGAGAGCTGTATTGTGAAACGGCAGTCTACGGGTTGTATTTGTATTTATTTTAATACAAATATTCTCTAACAAGGTGGATCCTATTGAATAAAAGAGATGACATTCCACATCCAGGCAAAAATTATTTATTGTAGGGCACGGCTACATAAAACTCAATATTTTTCTATTATTACATACAGTGGTTAAAGTGGGATTTGGCAGGAACCCTTCAAATCTTTGTTGGTGCAACATCATGGAAAAATTACAACATATTGAGTATTGTAGTATAGCAATATTTTTTTGGACAAGTATCAGTATACTTATTTACTTGATATTTTAATAGATTATTTTGGTCCGTCATCTACACTGACATGATAACGATACTATGTTGAAATATCTGAGTATCCCACAAACACAACCTTGTAAAGTTTGGTGGAGGGGGGATTATGGTGTTGTGTTGTGTTGTGTGTGTGTGTGTGTGTGTGTGTGTGTGTGTGTGTGTGTGTGTGTGTGTGTGTGTGTGTGTGTGTGTGTGTGTGTGTGTGTGTGTGTGTGTGTGTGTGTGTGTGTGTGTGTGTGTGTGGGTGTGTTTGTGTGTGTGTGTGTGTGTGTGTGTGTGTGTGTGTGTGTGTGTGTGTGTCGGCCTTGACCCCTAAGTTCCAAAGAAAGGAACTCTTAATGCTTCAGCATACCAAGACATTTTGGGGGTGGCTCCTTCCTGTTCCAACACGACTGCGCACCAGTGCACAAAGCAAGGTCCATAAAGACATTGATGAGCGACTTGGGTGTGTAGGAAACTTAATTGACTGGCCTGCACAGAGTACTGACCATTTTATGATAACATGTATATCTGCAAAACATGAGAATAAATGGACAGACGTTACTCATTTGGAGCTTTTTTTTATCATAAGCACTCGCATGTCATTTACTCTTCTTTATCTTTCTTCTTTCACATTGCATGCTGTAGATTATTCACATAGTGTGAGCTATTATACATCCTTCAAGCTTCTTTTTATTGGCTGCTTATCAATATTGGTAAGCTTACACATTACACTAACATGATGTGTGAAATTGACATAGCCCTAAATGATTACAGGGCCATCAGTCTTTGGATAAACAAACAGCATAGATTTAATCTACAGCACTCCATCGTGTTGAAAAACTGTGCTGCCAGTCTGTGACATACTAGACTGTGCAGATATACTCAGTTCTATTTTTAGATAAACTCCTCTGGAATGAGATATATTGTAGTTCTTTGCCACACTTTAGTGTTCTGTTTGTTACCATACATATTATATATTTGTGAGAGTTATGAGTAGTTGACATTTAAAGTAAACTTTTTATAAGACTCTGCTTGACACATCAGTATTTGGTGCTAATGAGTATTTGCGTGTAAAGGTCAGAAGTGACATACAGCCTTATCCATTAGTCATATACAGAGATTACAACAGACACTGTATGGGAGTTTCTTCTCAGGTAGTGGCTCATGCAAATTCAAAGTTTTGTGTTGGTAGGAAAAGGAGTTTACAGAAGAGACTAATGAAGGGACAAGTCAATGCAGCGATCAAATATAGATGTGCCATTAATGGAGCAGAATAAAAACCTGAGGGAGGTAAAAGCAGACGTGAGTCACAGAGCAATAAGCGTTATGTCATCCAATATGGCAAAAAGGCAACAATGTTTTTTTTTTCTTTCCTTTTGAACAAGATAAGCAAGTGGACATGTGGGGCATCAATCCTGATTGGTGGAATAAATAGCTACTCGTATATTTATACTGAACCTACTGGTTTTCAGAAAATATGAATATGATATTCAAGATTCAAGATTTATGTGTTTGTTATACACAGATATACAGAATAATAGTAAAATAGTCATAGAAAATAGAAGTAGTCATATGTGCAAAAATAAGCAGGTACAAAATTGCAGGGTGTGTTACGAGATAATCACAGTAATAAGAACAACACAAATTGCTGTGTGCAGATTGCAATGTCCAAATTACAAAAAAAAGTTGGACTCGGGTTGTTTGCCTAGCTTTGTTTAAGGAAGAAAATTCCTGTTCTTTGCTGTTCTATCAATCCAAAAGGATACAAAAACACATGAAATAAAAATAATTGACAATGGACTTTTTTTCCCACCTTGGTCTTGCTGAAACACTGAACAGAGACTCTGCTCCAATTGACCCGCTGTTCATATTCCCCTCATGTTCATATTCCATATTCCCCTTGACAACAAATTATGTCACAAGTTGCAATTAACTTTTGTCTGTTCCAGGAGTTCTACACCGTATTGCCACTCTAAAGAATATGGATATACACAGAGATGTACCTTTGCAAAACAGATTACAGACATTGCTAATGCAATTTTCTCGAAACAGCTTACCTGAAAACTTTCAGAAAGAGGTAGGCGATAGACCAGTCATGGCTGCTAATTGCATGTAACTACAGCTGGAAATAACACGGGGCTGTCTCCAGTGTATTACAATAGCTGATGTCATACTGCTGTTACTCAGTTCTTATGTTATATGTATAACAATGTTGGTTTGCAATAAAAAAAAAATTCCATCATGCCTGCTTTAGTTGATGGCTCAAGACAATTTCATAGCAAATCAGAATCATAAAGTCTATATTATGATACCATAAAGCAGAAATGTGGTCTTTATTTAAGAGGTTTCTTTTAATAATTATAATTTAAAGAGCACTCTGACTGCAATAAAATGCATTGCTGTAAGTAGCATCCCACGTGATGACGTATTGTTTTGACACCAAGTGCACACACAATATTTATAAACCGCTACTCCTTCAGCTGAGGCTGTGTCACACTCTCGGGTTACCTATAGAAACTCGACTCTGCCATGCTATGTTTCTGAAGCACCAGACGCTGGCCCCTATGATACTGATCTCAGAGTCAGTTTTTCTCAGCCTTTTCTCAATTATAACTCACAAAATGCGTCCTGCCTCACTGTGAAAAAGTTGAGTAAATCCATTCATTAAAAGGGGTTTAGCCAGGTCAGTTTGACCGGTTCAGTGTAATGTTTGAAAAGCAATCATGAGTGAGTCAAATCATGTATGAAGGTGTGGATGTTCTTGAAGAGGGATTAATGAAAGATGGGTCTACAGCAAACAGATTAAGCACAAATTATTTGGGTTGGTTTGATGAAATTACCAACCTGATGAATTTACACAGATTGCACCTCCTGAGCTGACCTTGATCTAACTATACACCATGCAGAAAACGTTTTGTGTCTATATACCTTTCAAAATTGTTGAAACAATACATTTTTTAATGCTCACCAAGGTATGAATTTATTTAATCAAATACACAGCAAAAAAACGGTACAGACGGTAAAAAAAAATATACGTTGGATTTACTTAAAGGCAGGGTGAAATGATTCCCATCCTAAACATGGACAAAGTTTCAAAAACTAAGTTGGACGTTTGATGGAGTATTTCTGTGTCAAAAACACTCCTTCTGGTTTCTCACAAGTTTCGGAGAGTTTTTTTTTTTCGAGTATGGGTCCGCTTGATGTCAACAGGGCGGAATGTCCTTGTATGGGCCGTACGGGCTCCTTTCCCGGAAGGGTGTTCGCGTGCGTGACCAGAGCGAGAGAGCAAATGCACGCCCATAAACACTGTTCTCAAGGTGCAGATCCATTTGTCCATGCAACACCTCTGTCGCACCGCGCTCCACTTTATTATAATACTATTGAATGGGTGACGTCAAGCGTCTTTTACGCGCCTGCATAGCATTGCGGGAAGGCAGCGCTGCACTTAAACCGATTTGTATGCAGAAATGACGGGAAACGTCACAACATCACGCTTCAGTTGTGTCGCGAGTGGATCTCTACGGTCACTGCTGTCACAGGACTTCACAAAATCAACAATGTTACCAAAGAAGTGTCTTTTTTGACGGAGCGGTCCCAGCGATAAAGGTTCACGGTCGTGCTTTGGAAACAGGCGGTGGGTAAAACTGCTTCAAATGTCTATGTTGTTGGCTATCGTCACGTAAGTAAACATCAGTAAACAACACGATCGTGTATAGTTAATTTATCACTGGAGCATGCGATCTATGGTGTGTGTTTAAATACATTTGTTTAGCTGACCAATATAGGTGTCAGTTTGTTTATTGTAAAACCACCCAAACATAAACTTAGGGGACGTTCTCACAAAGCGTGCTTCTTCATTCAAATGCGCTACTCCTTTGTACAGTCTGATGTGCAAAACTGTTTCGCTTGCTACTGCTAAGATTTAGTCGCATACAATAGTCCATAAACCAAATCATGTCATCATAAAACATGAGTAAACCCACACAAATGTTGACAAGCAAATACAGTGCACATCACAGAGATGGACATCCTGCTGTTGTTGCTTCTCCTGTTCAATTTATTTCAGCCTCCAGATCTGATTCTGGATTTTATATGTATTAGTTGAATCTGATTGATAGCCATGGTTTATTAGTGTAATGTTTTTTTTCTCCACGCTTGAGGATGTCACAGCTTGCAGACGCTCTCATGCAATAGCTGCGCGCGCTTGTGATTCTTTAGCTCCGCCCACATGATGCTCCTCCATCCGCTCGTTTTTTTTTCTTTTTTTTTCGGAAAGACTCGGTACAGCTTATCTTTCTTTTATAAATATAATAAAACTAAAGACTTTTCGGCGATATGAAGGATGCAATACTACTCAATAGGTACATCAATTGGTCAATAGGTACGTCAATTGGTTCCATGTAACTGGGTAATAAATTGAATTTAATGTAATCAACATTGTTTATTTCAGTAAACTTAAGTTGTTGTTTTTGTTATTTAGGGTTATTTCAATGCCATTTAGTGGAATCAGGTTAAAGACCCACTGAAGTGCCTTGAAACGCGCCGCATTATTCAATGTGTTGACGTAATTTCCTCTGAAATGGCTTCAGCTTATAGCAGCTCCTTCCCTTTTTTGAGACAGCCAATAGCGTTTCGTTAATATACAGTTTGAATAGAGCGCAAGAGCGGACCTTTCTCTGTTTGGTAAAGCCAGTTTCCTCTAACACTGTTAACCATCATAATCTCCTCCATATCGCTTTGAAATGCAGCATTCTGTGCAGAATTCAAATGGGTCGATATGTTTGTTGTCTGCGAAACTATGTACATGGGATATAAACTAGGACATGGAGTTATTCGTCCTCAAGTCGGGAAGATTAAAGCTATCAAGCTTGCCGAGCAACCTTCTTCAAAGAAGCAGGTACGATCCTTCCTGGGCCTTTGGATGGTACAGTCGTTTCATCCCTCACTTCTCTGCCAGAGCTGTAGCTCTTACTAACCTTACAAAGAAGGATAAACCCAATAAGATTGTTTGGACTGCAGAGTGTGAAAGTGCTTTCAAGGATTTGAAAGATGCGTTGTGCGAAGAACCTGTTTTACGGAGCCCAAACTTTGATCAGGCATTTACAGTATAGATTGATGCTTCAGAGTTCGGCCTGGCAGCTGTACTTCTGCAAGGACAACCTGGTGAGTTGCAACCCATTGCCTATATTAGCAGGAAACTTCTTCTAAGAGAATCGAGATACTCAGTGGTAGAAAAATAATGTTTAGCTGTGAAATGGGCTTTGGATTCCTTTAGATATTACCTGTTGGGTAGCAAGTTCATCCTAGAGACTGATCGTTGGGCTTTAACTTGGTTGGGCCACATGAAGGACACTAATGCCTGTATTACACGCTGGTTTTTAGCTATACAACCCTTTGACTTTGAGGTGGTATATCGGAGTGGTCCTGAGAACTGTGCGGCTGATTTTCTCTCTAGAGCACCACAGGGGGTGTCAAAGTGAAGGGGGAGAAAATCCTGTGATCATGGATGGACTGCATGTGCATGCACATACCAATATCTAACACACATAGGCCTAGGTTGTTGCAGCATTAACACAGTCTGGTTTTTGACACTGATATCTAGTGATGTTACGTCTGACACCGATGCTCCGAAGCTTGCTTCAAACTCGAACGGTCCTTGAAATGAACCACTGCTTCGGAGCTTGTATCATTACGTCACTAGTCACGTGAAAATGCATTCTGAAGCAAACAAACTGCTTCACTCCTGCAGTGAACCACCTGACTGCTATCACAGCCCAATCAGTGTTGACAGGTTTGAAACCTGCCGGCTGTATTTCTTATGTGCTTTCACACATGATACTGCCATGCTAAAAAATATTTAAATAAATAAAACAAAAAATAAATAA
The DNA here is from genome assembly GCF_024679245.1 of Pseudorasbora parva. Taxonomy (NCBI): domain Eukaryota; kingdom Metazoa; phylum Chordata; class Actinopteri; order Cypriniformes; family Gobionidae; genus Pseudorasbora; species Pseudorasbora parva. The sequence continues at coordinate 27,546,498 of NC_090175.1, forward strand.
ATAAAAAACACTTTTACTGAAATTCTATTGCATTTAATGGTTTTCATGGGAATTTTATTGGTTGTAATGGGAATTATTGTGGTCTCTGCGGGTCTCTTCTGATATATGTTGGGTTCTATTGGTGGGGGCATCAGATCCTAATGGAATATGTCCCACACACAAAGAAAAAAAAAATCTGTAGTGGTTTAAATTGTAAAAGCCAACGGTTCCTATTGGTATTTTAATAGAAACCAATAGAATTTCTGTGATGGTTTCCAGCTTTTTAAAGCTGGTCTGATCTTCTGTCCTTGTCTAAAGAAATAATTACACACGCACACATCATTAATGTTTTATTATCAAGGTGAACACATGAAATTCCTCAGTATCAGTATTTTTAACATTCTTGGATACATACATTACATGAACTACAACTTACATCCAAAAAGTGAAACATGGCACCAGTACAGATGCAGAGGGCATACTGTTAAAGAGAAAAATAATGACTTTCTGTGATAGACAAACAATGTTTTTACAAAATGAATGCACTTTTTGTAACACATCACTTGAAGATATTAAACATTTATTTTTTGTATTGCCCTTTTTCTATTTCATTTTGGACTGACTTTAAAATAGATATTCCTAAAATTACTATTCCGCCCATTACTCCTAGCTGCTGCTACCCGTCTCCACTCACTTACCTCTTATAGCAAAATTTTTAGCCATGCGTGAGACCTTCTTCAACGCCGCATCCATTAGCCCGTAAACCAAATATCGCTGAACGGCATCGTAAAGGGCAAACTGTTTTTCCTCTGAACTCCATTTTCATTCTATAAGAAAAAATATTTTTTTCTGTCAGAAACCCTTCTCTGACTCCAAATCCTGTCAGAAAATATTACATGCTACTGTCATTTCTTCACAACTTTATAAAAATCATGTATGCAATATGAAATAAGGTGAACAATTACTTTAAAAAAAAACAAATTTCTGTCAGAAACCCTTCTCTGACACCAAATCCTGTCAGAAAATATTACATGCTACTGTCATTCCTTCAAAACTTTATAAAAAGCATGTATGCAATTTGAAATAAGGTGAACAATTACTTTAAAAAAACAAATTTCTGTCAGAAACCCTTCTCTGACACCAAATCCTGTCAGAAATTATTACATGCTACTGTCATTCCTTCACAACTTTATAAAATCATGTAACGTTAATCAATGTAACCTCTGTTGTCAGTGTCATCTAGGCCTTATCACTTTATTTTTATTAGAATTTTTTTTTAGTCGTGAAGTTAGTTATAATATTTAAACAGTTTGTGCAAAAATAAAAAGTTACTCACCTCTGGAAATAGGCTTACTTTGTTGCCGAGTTGTTGCTGAGTGGATGATCTGCGTAAGAAGGGGGGCAGTGGTATTAAACTTGACAGCAGTCCAATCAGCCAATCAGAAGATATCTCCAAGGCACATGATGACAAGATGGTAACCTCTGGCCAATGATTTTCAATGATTTGACCCCAAACCCTCCCACCGAGCTCATACTCATACATGCTCCACTCGCCCATAGTCATACTTTGTAATTAACAACAATAATAATAAACATAAAAAATAAAAAAAAATCGCCCATAGTCTGCAGCCAGACGCTTCTCTTTTCTTTTGCTGTGAGTGAATGAAAGTCTTGTGGTATAAATATGCGCATGCGTGGAACAGATCGTGCAGTGTCGTAAATCGTTGCAAAACAGTATTTTCATTTGCGCATGCGCATTTTCTAAAGAGTCTACTACGCATGCGTAGAACGGATCGTGCAGGTGGAACGGATCGTGTACCGACAATCCCTCCAAAAGTGAACCCTTTCTCGAAGCGCTGCACTCAAACGAGGCTTCAAACGTCATCGGTGACGTCACGTCAAACAATACAAGCCTCGATAAGGAGCTCCGATGAGAGGTGCCTGACGTTCCCGACACACGGTTCGAAGCCTCGGTATCAGGCGTAACATCACTACCGAGGGCGTTCCGCCTTGCTCTGATGTCATGCTGACTTATGTCAAAAATCTCTCGCGATGGCGAGGCGGATGTGTCGGATTCTGCAGTCGAGCGCAGTTGCTCTCCACCGACTGCGCTGAGCAAAAGCATGATGGGAAATTACTTGCTGACGACACAGCTTAATGCTTATTGGTTTAAACAATCGTGATGTATGGTTCTTTTTTTAAATATTTGATTTTAAAACTCTGATATCATGTTTTTATGTGTATAAATTATGTGTGAATATTTTCAAACTCACGGAGAGTGCAATCTCTCTGTTGGTTATGTGATTGTTGTCATATTGATAAAAATATATAAAAACATGTATGTAATTAAAGTAAAAATGCTTGATAAACAGGTCTTTGGAATGGAAATAAATAACAAAAACTTTGGGTGTCTTGTTCATAATATTTATTTTTATATAAAAGCAACAGAACTTAAATTACATCCAGTTTACCAGCAACAGAGCGCACGAGTGTGAATCCCGCGATATCCGCAACTGATCTCGCAGGTGTCTGATCCACTACGAGAAGAGAGAACTGTCCGAATTGCTTGCACTTTTTTCACTCCTCCCCTCACTGCAGCCGCCTAGTCTCGCCTTTATTTCAGGCGAGGCAAGGCGCATCTCAAACAAGCCTATTGGCTGCTGGAGTTTGTACATGGAGGGCAGAGTGAAGTTGAGTCCAGAGGATCAGTTTGGGTTGAGTGGAGTTGACGCAAAGTAGAAAAAAAAAAGCTTCTGCTCAACAACATTTGTTACTCAAAAAATACTACTTGCAACTTGCCAACAAAGGACTTGTAGTTTTCCAACAGTTATTTTGTTATTTTCCTTTTTTTTTATGTTTGTACATAGTTCTTTGTTTTGACTTCGCTGTGGGATTTGCACTGTCTGCACAATAAATTCACCTCAACTGGGATTCCTGTCACCGTGGTCTTATTGGCCCTCATTTATCAAAAGTGCGTACACCAAATTTCCAGCGTACACCTTGCGTACACCCAGACCCATGGTGACTTTGAGATTTATCAATATGGACGTTGGCGTACGGCACGCTCAAATCCTACGCCAGCTCAGGAGGTGGTGTACGCACGTTTGAGTTAGTGTGAAAATGCGCAGAAAAACAATTCCTAACACCACAAAACACTCTGACAAGATATGCTATATTATGACCCACTGTTAAAAACCACAACAACAACATTCAGTGTTTATTTTTGTGCAACATGAACGTCAATGTTTAATTTGTGTGACTTTACCAAAGCGTTTGATTTGTAGGCATATGTATTCTTCCAGTCGCGAGCCTGTGCGCTTTACCGGCCCGCCTGGCCCGGCAGCTGCGCACAAACTGGGACTAAAATAATTCAGACTGACAAAATAATAAAAATGACCTTCTTCTTTTAAATAATAATAATAATAATAATAATCTTCTTCTAAATAACAAGCGTCATTAAGAATAATAATCATAATAATAAATATAGCTGCAAGCAGCCATTATCGGGGCCAAGCGCAAAGAAGAAGACAAGACATGCCAGCATGGCTGGAAGTCTCAAGCCAACTGCAACAATGAGCCATTAAGGACCTATTAAGTTGATTTTAGGCAAAATAGCAGTCAAATTTTAAATACAGTCAATAATAATGGTTTAATGGTTTATCACTTTCGACCAATAGGTGTCACTGTTACGAAACTGATGTGGTTTAGTCAGATTGAGATGACAATGACACATGCACAGTTTGGTGTCAATATGTCAAAGCATTGCAGAGATACAGCCTCAAGAGTAATTTTTGCATCATGGCTCAACTCTGTTGCAGTGGTATATGAAAACTGTTTTGTCTATCAATCCGAAATCCATAACTATTTGTCAGCATGGTCTGAAGACGATACGGATCAATTTTGGTGAAAATCGGACAAACGGTCTAGGATGAGTTTGAAAAAGTAGGTTTTTAACAAATAACAAGACGGAGGACAGATTGGTTTGCAAAATATGGCACAATTGGTATCCATGTTCTCGGCATGAGCCATTGACTGTATTATGACCAGTCTCATTACAATGGGTTAATTTAATCAAAAGTTATTAGCATTTCTGTACATTTTATTACAACTTTTGACCACAAGGTGGCGCTACCCCGAAACTTTTTGAGTATCTTCAGGACATGGAGCGGAAGACACATACCGAGTTTTGTAACGATACGCTAATGCATTCTTAAATTATAGCATTAGCATTTTAAACCATAATACTGCATTGAAGTCAATGGGAATTTCATGTTTTGTTTTATTATAGCGCCACCAAGAGGCACAATCCCACCAATTTTTTTATGTGTCCTCATAGTGAGCCCATACATATGTGTGTCAAGTTTGGTGAAAATATCTCATTTTGTTTTGGAGTTATAGACATTTATATGAAAAAACACGTAAAAAAGGACTGACACCTGACTTTGATTGGATTTTACTACCCCTTACTATCAATATTTTGAGATTTGGGCATTAGCGTATAGCTATCGACCTATGTTTCCGAACTTCTGAGGCTGGTTTCGTCTCGATCGGACTAGCGGTTTCGAAGATATCAGCAAATGTTTTTTAAGCACTAAATTACAACTCTGCGCAAACCATATGCCGAAACCTGGCAAGTCTGGTATCGTTGGAGTCGGCAAGGATTCAGGAGACCAAAAAACACACTCCCATCAAAATATGTCAACCACACCCAAAGTTATAAGCGTTTGAAAAAAAAAATTCTCCACTAGGTGGCGCTGTTTCGAAACTTCTCAGGCTACTTCAGGGCATCGTGGTGATGACCCATACCAAGTTTCATAACAATCTGTTCATGCGTTCATAAAATACAGCATTTTTGCACATAATTCAAAATGGCCGACATCCAAAATGGCCGACATGGTAAAATTGGATATCAGTCGACTCGGCATGACGCCCTGAATCTAATGAGACCAATTTTATGATTTTTGGATAAACGGTTCAGAAGTTATAAGCCAAAATAGGCATTTTTCGTATCTCCGGACAGGTAGGTGGCGCTGCGCCGAAACGCTGCATGTTGCTTCAAGTCATGCTTGTGATGACATGTACCAAGGTTGGTTTGAATACGATAAAGCGTTGCGGAGATATAGCCTTTAGTGTGTTTTTGCAACCTCCACGTAAAATTTGTTTGTGCGTTTATTGAAAACGATTGGACGAATCAACTTGAATTCCATAACTTTTTGTCAACATGCTCTGAAGATGATCTGTTTCAATTTTCGTGAAAATCGGAGCAACGGCCTAGGAGGAGTTCGAAAAAGTAGGTTTTTCAGAAAATTCAAAATGGCGGGAAAATTTGCATACCGGAAAATGACATCATAGGGTGAAATCGAATCGGCTTGAGCCAAGGAATCCGATGAAAAAAGAATTTTGTTTCTAGCCCTTAGGGGTCAAAAGTTATAAGCATAAATATGAGTGAAACTTTGGACAGGTGGTGGCGCTAGAGGGATTGAGTTAGAGGCACCAAATTTGCTATAGTGACAGCTCAGACTGGCCTCTATGAGTGTGCCAAATTTCACAACTTTTTACCATACGGTTCTATGGGCTGCCAGAGACTCCTATGGCGGAAGAAGAAGAAGAAGAAGAAGAAGAAGAAGAAGAAGAAGAAGCAGAATAATAATAATAGGAACACTAACGATTTCAATAGGTGCCTCCGCACCTTCGGTGCTTGGCCCCTAATAAATATAGCTGCAAGCAGCCATTATCGGGGCCAAGCGCAAAGAAGAAGACAAGACATGCCAGCATGGCTGGAAGTCTCAAGCCAACTGCAACAATGAGCCATTAAGGACCTATTAAGTTGATTTTAGGCAAAATAGCAGTCAAATTTTAAATACAGTCAATAATAATGGTTTAATGGTTTATCACTTTCGACCAATAGGTGTCACTGTTACGAAACTGATGTGGTTTAGTCAGATTGAGATGACAATGACACATGCAAAGTTTGGTGTCAATATGTCAAAGCATTGCAGAGATACAGCCTCAAGAGTAATTTTTGCATCATGGCTCAACTCTGTTGCAGTGGTATATGAAAACTGTTTTGTCTATCAATCCGAAATCCATAAGTATTTGTCAGCATGGTCTGAAGACGATACGGATCAATTTTGGTGAAAATCGGACAAACGGTCTAGGATGAGTTTGAAAAAGTAGATTTTTAACAAATAACAAGATGGAGCACAGATATGTTTGCAAAATATGGCAAAATTGGTATCTATCTTCTCGGCATGAGCCAATGAATGTATTATGACCAGTCTCATTACAATAGGCTAATTTAATCAAAAGTTATTAGCATTTTTGTACATTTTATTACAACTTTTGAACACAAGGTGGCGCTGCCCCGAAACTTTTTGAATATCTTCGGGACATAGAGCGGAAGACACATACCGAGTTTTGTAATGATACACTAGTGCATTCTTAAATTATAGCATTAGCATTTTAAACCGTAATACTGCATTGAAGTCAATGGGAATTTCATGTTTTGTTTTATTATAGCGCCACCAAGAGGCACAATCCCACCAATTTTTTTATGTGTCCTCGTAGTGAGCCCATACATATGTGTGTCAAGTTTGGTGAAAATATTTCATTTTGTTTTGGAGTTATAGACATTTATATGAAAAAACACGTAAAAAAGGACTGACACCTGACTTTGATTGGATTTTACTACCCCTTACTATCAATATTTTGAGATTTGGGCATTAGCGTTTAGCTATCGACCTATGTTTCCGAACTTCTGAGGCTGGTTTCGTCTCGATCGGACTAGCGGTTTCGAAGATATCAGCAAATGTTTTTTAAGCACTAAATTACAACTCTGCGCAAACCATATGCCGAAACCTGGCAAGTCTGGTATCGTTGGAGTCGGCAAGGATTCAGGAGACCAAAAAACACACTCCCATCAAAATATGTCAACCACACCCAAAGTTATAAGCGTTTGAAAAAAAAAATTCTCCACTAGGTGGCGCTGTTTCGAAACTTCTCAGGCTACTTCAGGGCATCGTGGTGATGACCCATACCAAGTTTCATAACAATCTGTTCATGCGTTCATAAAATACAGCATTTTTGCACATAATTCAAAATGGCCGACATCCAAAATGGCCGACATGGTAAAATTGGATATCAGTCGACTCGGCATGACGCCCTGAATCTAATGAGACCAATTTTATGATTTTTGGATAAACGGTTCAGAAGTTATAAGCCAAAATAGGCATTTTTCGTATCTCCGGACAGGTAGGTGGCGCTGCGCCGAAACGCTGCATGTTGCTTCAAGTCATGCTTGTGATGACATGTACCAAGGTTGGTTTGAATACGATAAAGCGTTGCGGAGATATAGCCTTTAGTGTGTTTTTGCAACCTCCACGTAAAATTTGTTTGTGCGTTTATTGAAAACGATTGGACGAATCAACTTGAATTCCATAACTTTTTGTCAACATGCTCTGAAGATGATCTGTTTCAATTTTCGTGAAAATCGGAGCAACGGCCTAGGAGGAGTTCGAAAAAGTAGGTTTTTCAGAAAATTCAAAATGGCGGGAAAATTTGCATACCGGAAAATGACATCATAGGGTGAAATCGAATCGGCTTGAGCCAAGGAATCCGATGAAAAAAGAATTTTGTTTCTAGCCCTTAGGGGTCAAAAGTTATAAGCATAAATATGAGTGAAACTTTGGACAGGTGGTGGCGCTAGAGGGATTGAGTTAGAGGCACCAAATTTGCTATAGTGACAGCTCAGACTGGCCTCTATGAGTGTGCCAAATTTCACAACTTTTTACCATACGGTTCTATGGGCTGCCAGAGACTCCTATGGCGGAAGAAGAAGCAGAATAATAACAAGCAGCCATTATCGGGGCCAAGCGCAAAGAAGAAGACAAGACATGCCAGCATGGCTGGAAGTCTCAAGCCAACTGCAACAATGAGCCATTAAGGACCTATTAAGTTGATTTTAGGCAAAATAGCAGTAAAATTTTAAATACAGTCAATAATAATGGTTTAATGGTTTATCACTTTCGACCAATAGGTGTCACTGTTACGAAACTGATGTGGTTTAGTCAGATTGAGATGACAATGACACATGCAAAGTTTGGTGTCAATATGTCAAAGCATTGCAGAGATACAGCCTCAAGAGTAATTTTTGCATCATGGCTCAACTCTGTTGCAGTGGTATATGAAAACTGTTTTGTCTATCAATCCGAAATCCATAAGTATTTGTCAGCATGGTCTGAAGACGATACGGATCAATTTTGGTGAAAATCGGACAAACGGTCTAGGATGAGTTTGAAAAAGTAGATTTTTAACAAATAACAAGACGGAGCACAGATATGTTTGCAAAATATGGCAAAATTGGTATCTATCTTCTCGGCATGAGCCAATGAATGTATTATGACCAGTCTCATTACAATAGGCTAATTTAATCAAAAGTTATTAGCATTTTTGTACATTTTATTACAACTTTTGACCACAAGGTGGCGCTGCCCCGAAACTTTTTGAATATCTTCGGGACATAGAGCGGAAGACACATACCGAGTTTTGTAATGATACACTAGTGCATTCTTAAATTATAGCATTAGCATTTTAAACCGTAATACTGCATTGAAGTCAATGGGAATTTCATGTTTTGTTTTATTATAGCGCCACCAAGAGGCACAATCCCACCAATTTTTTTATGTGTCCTCGTAGTGAGCCCATACATATGTGTGTCAAGTTTGGTGAAAATATTTCATTTTGTTTTGGAGTTATAGACATTTATATGAAAAAACACGTAAAAAATGACTGACACCTGACTTTGATTGGATTTTACTACCCCTTACTATCAATATTTTGAGATTTGGGCATTAGCGTATAGCTATCGACCTATGTTTCCGAACTTCTGAGGCTGGTTTCGTCTCGATCGGACTAGCGGTTTCGAAGATATCAGCAAATGTTTTTTAAGCACTAAATTACAACTCTGCGCAAACCATATGCCGAAACCTGGCAAGTCTGGTATCGTTGGAGTCGGCAAGGATTCAGGAGACCAAAAAACACACTCCCATCAAAATATGTCAACCACACCCAAAGTTATAAGCGTTTGAAAAAAAAAATTCTCCACTAGGTGGCGCTGTTTCGAAACTTCTCAGGCTACTTCAGGGCATCGTGGTGATGACCCATACCAAGTTTCATAACAATCTGTTCATGCGTTCATAAAATACAGCATTTTTGCACATAATTCAAAATGGCCGACATCCAAAATGGCCGACATGGTAAAATTGGATATCAGTCGACTCGGCATGACGCCCTGAATCTAATGAGACCAATTTTATGATTTTTGGATAAACGGTTCAGAAGTTATAAGCCAAAATAGGCATTTTTCGTATCTCCGGACAGGTAGGTGGCGCTGCGCCGAAACGCTGCATGTTGCTTCAAGTCATGCTTGTGATGACATGTACCAAGGTTGGTTTGAATACGATAAAGCGTTGCGGAGATATAGCCTTTAGTGTGTTTTTGCAACCTCCACGTAAAATTTGTTTGTGCGTTTATTGAAAACGATTGGACGAATCAACTTGAATTCCATAACTTTTTGTCAACATGCTCTGAAGATGATCTGTTTCAATTTTTGTGAAAATCGGAGCAACGGCCTAGGAGGAGTTCGAAAAAGTAGGTTTTTCAGAAAATTCAAAATGGCGGGAAAATTTGCATACCGGAAAATGACATCATAGGGTGAAATCGAATCGGCTTGAGCCAAGGAATCCGATGAAAAAAGAATTTTGTTTCTAGCCCTTAGGGGTCAAAAGTTATAAGCATAAATATGAGTGAAACTTTGGACAGGTGGTGGCGCTAGAGAGATTGAGTTAGAGGCACCAAATTTGCTATAGTGACAGCTCAGACTGGCCTCTATGAGTGTGCCAAATTTCACAACTTTTTACCATACGGTTCTATGGGCTGCCAGAGACTCCTATGGCGGAAAAAGAAGAAGAAGAATAATAATAGGAACACTAACGATTTCAATAGGTGCCTCCGCACCTTCGGTGCTTGGCCCCTAAATATAGCTGCAAGCAGCCATTATCGGGGCCAAGCGCAAAGAAGAAGACAAGACATGCCAGCATGGCTGGAAGTCTCAAGCCAACTGCAACAATGAGCCATTAAGGACCTATTAAGTTGATTTTAGGCAAAATAGCAGTCAAATTTTAAATACAGTCAATAATAATGGTTTAATGGTTTATCACTTTCGACCAATAGGTGTCACTGTTACGAAACTGATGTGGTTTAGTCAGATTGAGATGACAATGACACATGCAAAGTTTGGTGTCAATATGTCAAAGCATTGCAGAGATACAGCCTCAAGAGTAATTTTTGCATCATGGCTCAACTCTGTTGCAGTGGTATATGAAAACTGTTTTGTCTATCAATCCGAAATCCATAAGTATTTGTCAGCATGGTCTGAAGACGATACGGATCAATTTTGGTGAAAATCGGACAAACGGTCTAGGATGAGTTTGAAAAAGTAGATTTTTAACAAATAACAAGATGGAGCACAGATATGTTTGCAAAATATGGCAAAATTGGTATCTATCTTCTCGGCATGAGCCAATGAATGTATTATGACCAGTCTCATTACAATAGGCTAATTTAATCAAAAGTTATTAGCATTTTTGTACATTTTATTACAACTTTTGACCACAAGGTGGCGCTGCCCCGAAACTTTTTGAATATCTTCGGGACATAGAGCGGAAGACACATACCGAGTTTTGTAATGATACACTAGTGCATTCTTAAATTATAGCATTAGCATTTTAAACCGTAATACTGCATTGAAGTCAATGGGAATTTCATGTTTTGTTTTATTATAGCGCCACCAAGAGGCACAATCCCACCAATTTTTTTATGTGTCCTCGTAGTGAGCCCATACATATGTGTGTCAAGTTTGGTGAAAATATTTCATTTTGTTTTGGAGTTATAGACATTTATATGAAAAAACACGTAAAAAATGACTGACACCTGACTTTGATTGGATTTTACTACCCCTTACTATCAATATTTTGAGATTTGGGCATTAGCGTATAGCTATCGACCTATGTTTCCGAACTTCTGAGGCTGGTTTCGTCTCGATCGGACTAGCGGTTTCGAAGATATCAGCAAATGTTTTTTAAGCACTAAATTACAACTCTGCGCAAACCATATGCCGAAACCTGGCAAGTCTGGTATCGTTGGAGTCGGCAAGGATTCAGGAGACCAAAAAACACACTCCCATCAAAATATGTCAACCACACCCAAAGTTATAAGCGTTTGAAAAAAAAAATTCTCCACTAGGTGGCGCTGTTTCGAAACTTCTCAGGCTACTTCAGGGCATCGTGGTGATGACCCATACCAAGTTTCATAACAATCTGTTCATGCGTTCATAAAATACAGCATTTTTGCACATAATTCAAAATGGCCGACATCCAAAATGGCCGACATGGTAAAATTGGATATCAGTCGACTCGGCATGACGCCCTGAATCTAATGAGACCAATTTTATGATTTTTGGATAAACGGTTCAGAAGTTATAAGCCAAAATAGGCATTTTTCGTATCTCCGGACAGGTAGGTGGCGCTGCGCCGAAACGCTGCATGTTGCTTCAAGTCATGCTTGTGATGACATGTACCAAGGTTGGTTTGAATACGATAAAGCGTTGCGGAGATATAGCCTTTAGTGTGTTTTTGCAACCTCCACGTAAAATTTGTTTGTGCGTTTATTGAAAACGATTGGACGAATCAACTTGAATTCCATAACTTTTTGTCAACATGCTCTGAAGATGATCTGTTTCAATTTTCGTGAAAATCGGAGCAACGGCCTAGGAGGAGTTCGAAAAAGTAGGTTTTTCAGAAAATTCAAAATGGCGGGAAAATTTGCATACCGGAAAATGACATCATAGGGTGAAATCGAATCGGCTTGAGCCAAGGAATCCGATGAAAAAAGAATTTTGTTTCTAGCCCTTAGGGGTCAAAAGTTATAAGCATAAATATGAGTGAAACTTTGGACAGGTGGTGGCGCTAGAGGGATTGAGTTAGAGGCACCAAATTTGCTATAGTGACAGCTCAGACTGGCCTCTATGAGTGTGCCAAATTTCACAACTTTTTACCATACGGTTCTATGGGCTGCCAGAGACTCCTATGGCGGAAGAAGAAGAAGAAGAAGAAGCAGAATAATAATAATAGGAACACTAACGATTTCAATAGGTGCCTCCGCACCTTCGGTGCTTGGCCCCTAATAATAAGAATCTTACAAATTGTCATGTAATTATTAATGTGAATGAATCTTACTCCACATCCCATCATCATCACTATTGTACCCCAATACATGTGCCATGATACGAAATTAAATGCTAATTGTTTCAAAACGTGCTGTAAAATAATGCAGTGATGGTAATTTATCATCCAAACAGCTTTAAACTGCTGGGGTGCGCTTCTCAACCTCCACTCTATTAAGAGTAGCTACTCGTAATTTGGGTCCATATTTTGTTTTTGTAGGTGTCTTTAATCCCACTCTTTAAACTCCCAAATAAAACAATTTTGGGGGTTTTTCCACTTCCCTGGTGATGGTCTCGCTGGGCGCGTCTCAATCATCTCACTAGTTCAGTAGTCAGAGCACTGATCAGGGAGTCAGCCCATTGACTTATGTCCTAATCAGTGCCCTGACTAGTGGACAAGTGAGATGATTGAGCGCGCCCGATCTCCACGTCTGAGAAGTTTCGCTTCTTTGCCGTCTTCTGTTTGTCCATGGCGTAAAATGAGGGCGTGGGGGAGGCGGAGACTTGAATATATAGGGGCGTGTTATTCTAATGACGATCGTTTTCAGCCGCCACATTTATCAAGGGCAGGTTTTGTGTACACCTGGATTGCATAGGTGCGCACAGCTTCATAAATCAGGCGATGAGAGGAGTGTAAGCATAATCTTACGCCAACATGTACACCAGTTTCTACGCAAGATTGATAAATGAGGGCCATTATGCCTCTGATCGCGAGTGCGATTGCTAACAGCTATGTTTTTTATTTTATTTTATTTTTTATAATTGTTGTTCTCAGGTGTCTCTTGGAAAATACATATTATTCTCTTTGAAATTGCCTTATTAAATACACTTTAAATAATTGTTGATACCGTAGCCTGCTTTCTGATTGGATATTATTTAGTTTCACGTCAGTGTAAGCATGTTTGTCCTCTGGGTTCCCTCCAGAAAATGATTTCTGAGAACAACAACTATATATTTAAAAAAACACTATCATCGCAATTTCTTCCCGCATATCATCTGCCATGCTTTATCGGAGCTAAACACTGAGGCACACACTGTGAGCATGGCGTTTCTGTTGCGTGTCAGCCATAGGGCGGCTGTGTGACGTTTTCCATGGTTTTCTATGCCTTTGCACACCAGGAGCGTGTCTGCCGCGGTGCCGCTGCTGCTAGTTGACGTACAGCACAGGGAAGGCCTATACTTCATGTATACTTCATGTTAAACATAAATATATAGCCTACTGATACAGCAAAGACAACGTCGGCACTCGGCAGGATTGACCATACATATCCATGATATTGATGGCAAAATAGGCTGCAGAATATTTTGTTCTGTATTGACATGCAAAATTTGAAAATCTAAACATCTCCTATTCTATTTTGCCTGGAAACGCTTCCAACCCGCTTGCATGCCGTGTGATAAATAGCCGTCGGTTCTATTCATAGCATGTGCGTGTTACGCAGGCAATGTGCAAGCTTTAACAACCGAGATGCTCACACCACACTTGCAGTGTCGCCGGCCTGAAGTCTCGCAATATTTTGCAAGATTTCCTGTGCTTACAGTCGGGATTCTGGTTGAAAATCTGTTCGTGTGTGGTGTGATGTCAAAACAGTTACATCAGGATTATTTGTCCTCATGTTTGTGGTCTATCACATTTTGAAAGTCTTATAAGATGTACAAAAATATTTTGGTGTGTACCCAGCATATGCAAGGTTTGGGTTAATCAACCAAAAGTTCAGGATATATGTGACGGTAAGTTAACCTTGCTTTCCAGAATACTCTCCAGAACAGGGAGTATAAATAAACAGGGTGAAGGAGGGAACTTATAAGCCACAGGTAGAGATGTGGCGAAGTAATCAGAGACAAACAAGCACAGGTGAAGACAAAACTGAACATAATTGTAATATATATATATATATATATATATATATATATATATATATATATATATATATATATATATATATATATATATATATATATATATATTTCCTTTCTGATTTTATAAAATGAGAAGATATTCTCCCTTGCATAACATTTCCATAAAACAGAAGGCAATTAACACCTGAACTATTTGCATAATGCAAATGTGCTCATTAATTTGAGAAGCTGATTTGTATCGCTACTTCAGCAGTTGTTTCTAGACCTCTGAGAGGTATTGGCAATCGTAATCTCTGTGGAGAAAAAAGTGAGGGGAAATGCTAATTCAGCAGACACAATCAATACAAAGAATCAAAGTCAGGAGACTTTGCAAAAACATGGCAAATACCAGTGAGTCCTTTTTGAAGGGGATATCCATGTGTGAGTGTGTATACAAACACTATAAAAAGATCTTTGTGAACAGTCTCTAAAATCTAGTGTGCGAAACTGGACCAGGCAGGTTAAGCAGTTCATAAAACTTCTCTCAAGTCTTTAAATTAGAACTTTTTTTTTTTTTTCAACAGATGATCCACAAGTTCAGATTTACTGTGTCTTATGCAACAGTGTCTTATCACTGCTACAACTGTTACATACCTGATCAGGGGTCTTTGCTATTAGTCTCAGTAAAAAATGTAAAAGCCTGAAGTGCATAAGACACTTTGATACCCATCGAGTGCATTGAAATGAACTGAGAGGATTCTCAATTATAGGATCTAGGTTTGTAAAGGTCTTCTTTTTTGTTAATTGGCAAGATCTGGGCAGCAAAAATCCTTAAAATTCAAATCCCAGATTGTGCCAAAAATATTTAACAAAGCAGGGTCAATACAATACATAAAATTACACTACATATTGTTTTTGTTTTGTTTGTTTGTTTTTTTGTACTCAACCTCTACTGAAAAATACAGACTAGAGGGTGAAAAGAGAACTTACTCTAATTTGATCAACTAAAGAAAGACACTGTGTCCTTTATAGCACAAGTAGAGTTAAATAGAACAACAGCTGTATATACAGCGAGAACTGACAAAGAACTTAAATAACTAACCAGGTGAACATCAGGTGCAAACAATAATCAGACAAGTAAAAACAAACAAACAAACAAAAAAGATAAGAAAATGAAAACACAGGTAACTGAACTAAGCTACTGAAAACACACCCAAACAGACAAAGAACACATAGATACAGAGAAGGGTGGGACGGAGCTTAAGCAGGGGACGCAGAGCAGGAACACAGGCTAGGCAGGGCTAGGGCAAAGACAAAGGCGGGAGGAGTCAGGGCTGAACCCTTATCAGGAGAGCCAGGAGGCAGGCCCACAGCTGAGTCAAGGGAGGGGAGGAGCCATGCTAGAGGCTTAGCAGTTGGAACCAGGGGAGGACTTACCAAGATTGAGCTGTGCTGCGTTTCACTCCACTTTAAGACACGCACTTGCAAACTTCCCTAAGCACTTCCCCTTGGGGGAATCCCTGCCTCCATTTTGAATTCCGTTCCACTTCGTGAAGTGGACAAGGGAAGTTTGTATGGACAGATCCTTGCTCCCACGATTTTGACCGAGTGAGCGAGTCTACTTCATATGTACACTTCATGCCGCAGGTAGAGCGATGACTGACCAAGGCAAAGCCAGAAGGACGATGGTCCCAGATGGAGCCAAGGGAGCGAGGAGCTAATGCGAAGCCAATTGTTTGAAAGGCTGAGGGGGAGTTATGGGTCTGGAGGTTCTAAGCAGAGCTAGTGGATGGACACTCCAGGGCTGGCCTGGGATCTTATAGGGGTGATGAATTGAGAATTCAACTTTCCCTTGAGCTTTTGATATACAAAAGGTCATGGTAATATAAAAATATCCTGTAAGTTTCAGAGCTGAAAATGTCCTTGTTAGTCAAAGAAAAGCTTTTATAGACACCAGGCCCAGATTGTGTGCGCATCTTTACGTAAACGCGCGATGAAACACAATGTTGTTTGTTCTATTTGATCCGACAGGAATGGTACAACACAATTATGTGAGTAAAACATTTTTTTTATATGTAATAGTATTGCATTGTTATAGATCATTTTGCTTATGCGTATGTGTCTAACAGAACATACCTTTAGCATGCTGGACTCAGACATGTATGGGCCAGTGCTCGCAAAGCCCAACATCCCGGGGCTGTGTGTTTCTCAGACGGGGGTACCAAAGTGTAAGCCCATCAGCAGGCCAAAGAATCGCATAATATTCCTTTCTTGTTCTGCTATTCTCTCTCTCTTGACTTGACATTTGAAGGGCGGCGCCCGCATGTGTGTGTGTGTGCGTGTGGTTCGCGCTTATATCGACCGATCGTGCAGGCTATGTGTAATATAAAAATAATAGTCCAATCAATCGTGGGTGGATGAGAAATAAATCATTGTGTTTGTTTGATAAAGACGTTTACGAGCCCTGTGATCGAGAAAATTATTCCGGTTGCCGCTTTTCCCCTTAATCTCTCCTCTCCCTCATGTGAACTGACAGGGGAGCTTAAGCTCATTAAATATGCAAATCTTATCCAATCGTAGCCGTGGCCGTTTAGACTGAAATGGCAATGGTTTTCCGTCATACATGATCCTATTGTGTATATCTACTTTTACCACACTATCTAGATTCTGGAATTATGGTCAACTGTATGTGATTTTCATGCTTCAATATGCTTCAAATACACAATATGCTTCAAATGATTGTTAATTTATGTAAATATGTACTACTTTAACGACAAGACAAGACAATGAAACTGTTTCAAAAAAAATCTAATAAAACAAGAAATTCGTCTCCCATCCGCCATTTTTAACGGTTATGGCACGCCTATCTCGGGAACTTGGATATCAAAATTATTCCAGAACTTCCCAGTGGTAAACACGACATCAGAGAGCGTTCATGTGCAATTTTACCTCGGAAACTCGTATTTACGATAATTCCGATAGCACGTGAAGGCAGCATTAAAGAAAATCCCAAACTTCCCAGTTTTATTTACAACTTCGTGGTGGCCTTCATTTGTTCGCAAATACGATCTTTAAGACATGACTTGAATGCACCACCAGTCCAGAGTGCAGAAACAGGCTTGGTTCAGGAAAACAAAACAAACAGGCAAATACCCACCATTAAAGCCCATACGGAAATGCAATATATGTGTATATATGAAATATCAATATATGTGATATATGTGATATATAAAGTAAAAACATATATGAAACATATTAGAAATTGGAACAATTCCATATATTGACATATAAATGTATACCATATATTATATATGTTTATGAATGTATAATACATATTTTGACATATAGGTCTCATATATGAAATATCCTAATATGCTCATATAGAGTAAAAACATAAATGCACATATATGCACAGCATCAGAAATTCCATATATTGACATATATCTTTAGTCAACATATGTTTAAATTATATGTGTGACAAATCACTATCAATGTCAAATGTTGTAGGGTCTTAAAATATATACTATGTATAAAACAAATGACATTTAAAATATAAAATATTTATAATGTTACTTATTGTCAGGTGAGGCAAGAGATGAAGGACTCAAGGGTGCAGAGGTTAATGGGCTTTTTATTAGACTTCAAAAATAAACAATCGAAACAAAGAAACCCTGTCATGCTTGTAACTGGCTCTCCTTAGTTTTTTATACAACAAGAAAGCCTAAAAAAACGGGAATTCACTTTTGCCAATAGTTTGTGTTCAAACTAACTGTAAGATTCTAAATGTGGGAGTGGAAATAAATTGTATCTATTTAACCACTGAATTAGATAACATAGTAACAATTAGCATATGGACAGAAATCCAAGACAGCATTGTGAATATCGAAGCTTAACACTATAAGTAAAAAAAACAACAACAGTACATCAATTCCAAACTCAAAATACTAGTGATACACAAACAAAAAAAACAGTACCAAACAATTCAAAATGCCGTAGAGGGAAAAGGATATACAGTCTGCAATGCAAGTCTCTTATATGAGTGTTGTAGAAGGCCCAGTCCAAGCAGGCAATGAAGATATACAATATTAAATCCTAGATTAGGCACTGGCACAATCCAACACAGGTCAGAAGTAGGTATCAGTGCACTCAAGCCCCATAACAGAGTCCTCTGCTAGCTTCTCTGCAAACTTCCAAACACTATGAATTAACATTTTTATGGGTACATCAAAATGTGCATTTGAATAAGATTGTAAAGCATTAGAATGTACAATTCACTTAACTCTCAAACACAATGTGATTCCAGGCATTTTCACCCATGCTCCATTGCTATGCCTCTCCTCTATGCTACTCGTAACCTTAAAACCCCTTCCTCCCTTTGTTGCCCTCTAGAGGACAGGATGAAAAATGTCATGAGTGTACACGCCATGGCTAATGATGAGCACAAGCCGCATGCTAAACAAACAACCCTAAACACATGGACAAAAGAGTATATACTGTCCAAGCAAAACTAGATGCTCACGAGACCAAGTGAATGCTCAAACTGTACACGGGGAGAAAAACACACATGGAGCTTTTAATGTCCGAAGCCTGAACCAAAACTAAATTAGAATGAAATGCCAGGATTCAAACACCACTATATAAATCCTTATAAAATCCTATACAAGCATACTGAATGTTTGCATACATTATGTTTAAATAAACTTATATATATATAAATTCAACATATATTGTTTGCATATATGGCGTTAACATACAGTACCATATAAAAAGTCAACATATAAATAATTTTAATATATGTATATATAATAATTCTTCTATGGGTATTTCATACATGGTATAAACCTATATCTTCATATATCATGAGAATGGATATATGTGCTAATAATGTATTGCCTTATATGAAACATATATGACATCACTACTCGGATATAGGGACATATATGTACATATATTACATTTCCGTATGGGAGGTCCCGTTCTTTGCGTGTTTTCGAAGCTTTGATTATGTTTACAGTGTGCAATATAACATGAGTTCATGTTTCGCGTGTAAAAAAACAGTATTCTTCACACAATTTACTTATCTGTACACCGCTGTTTTCTCTGTCCTAAAAACGGCCTGATGATTTCCTTGTTCTATGAAGTCCCTCCTTCAGAAACACGTAACGAGTTCTGATTGGGCCAGCGCTTCCCGTGTTGTGATTGGATAGCAGCTTAGCGCACTTTGGCTGGAAAGGTCCCGCCTCTTACCATAACGGGGAGATGCAAGCACTGAATGCGCGCTCTTCTCCAGGTGGGAGAGCAACAAGACCATGCCCCCTTTTTTGCGTGTTCTTGTGGGCGGAGGGTTAGTCAACAAACGGTTCTAGTGACGTCATTACATCCCTGCACTTCCTGCTGTAGTCCAAACCGGCAGTTCGCTGTAGGCTTTGAAATGGAACTTCGGTTAAATAAAATATCTCGCTTGGCAATTAACTTTGAGCTTTATAGTTTTACAGGTATTATTTATGCTCTAACAGCAACATTACACACTAACTAAAGTTTGAAAGATGGAATTGTGAAGAACGGGACCTTTAAAAAAAAGATATCAGAAGTCTCCTTCCATGTCAACAATGCTAAAATGGGCCCCATTTAATTTGTGTAGCAAATTCAGTGAAAAAAAATAAAATAATAATAATAAATTGTATCAGTAAAGAAGTAAAATTTTATAACATGATTGTATTTAATTGTGTGTGTAAGATTTTTGGCAGGGCTTACAGTATAAACGAAAAAATAAATAAAAATCCATCGGTTTACTGAGCATAATCAGTATTTTAATGCTTCTGTTCATGGGTTCTTTCTGTAACATTATCATTCATTATTATCGTTGAGAAAAAAAAACGGGTTAATAGTTTTTTTTTTATTATATATATGTATATATATATATATATATATATATATATATATATATATATATATATATATATATATATATATATATTAAACTCAAGCTGTACCATTGAACTTTATACTATGAGCTTGTGACTTACATTTGTAACTCTCTTTCAAGCTGTCATAAAGCCTCATAAAGAAGCTTCATCCGCCTCAATCGTGAATGATGTGCTTCACACATTTAATGGACTCTGCTTGTTTGCAGTGCAGGGCTTAATAAAAACTGATACTTTAAATAGTGTTTTTCTTTATTCAAAATACAATATGTGTAAAGGCTAATATTTGATGCATTTGAGGAGCGGAGAAGGGTGTCTTATGTATTTGCCATCTATAATGCATTACACTTATAACGCATTATAGAAAGTGTTACTATAACCGTACATCTTTACTGTCACTTTGTTTATCCATTTAATGCATCCATTAATTTATTTCTAACATTTTACTGACCTCAACATTTGTGTACACAATAAAATAAAATTATTTTAATATTATTTTAATATTATCGTGAAATTTAAAGTAAAGCAACCTTAAAAATGTGTCTTAAAACTCCCTTTAAAAGTAGTTTCCCGTGATTAGATATTGAATCGTAAATAACTGTGATGTGACATTCCAAACCTTATCTGGCCTATTTTACCTGACATTTCCCTGGATGAAGACATACATTTCCCCGGCATATGGGAAAACAGAAAAGTAAGACCGACTTACAATTTAAATGTGTCATAACTTGATGTTTCATTCACCGACAGAACATTTCATTTTGAGAAAATGAAATAGTCATAATCAGATTTTTTTTTTTTTTTTTTTTTTTTACATGCATAACCTCTTGCTTGTAATACAGCTGTTCAAGAAGCCACCATTTCACACGGACCGATAAGCAGAAAGGGAGTGTGACAGGAAACAAACAGCACTGGGCACATGGGAAATCACAGGCATGTCAGATATGCCTCATACCACATCCAGAAGAGAGTGAAATCATAAAGATGTGTGGAGTTAGGCCTTAATTCAGTATATGAGAGAACACAGAGGGCAAATGACACGTGACCTACACATATTAAAAATTGCTGGTGCATTTAACAGTCATCTCTCACTGCGACAGATTAGAGATGCAGTAAGATGTTCCAGGAAATGTCAGTTTTTGCGTAGTTTGTGCACACAAACGTATAGACACTGAATCCCATAAACACACGGATTACAAAGATGAGATTGGATTTTAACAGGTATGTCTGTTCAATCGTACACATGCCAGAAATGTTGCTAACACACATGAATACACAAACCTCATGTACATGCATACACACTCCTTCAAACTAATTGAACAGACGGAGGTCTGCGGCACTTGAAATTTAAGAGTACTTTCAACTCTACGCTAATGATAATAATGGTGATTATGACTCTTGACTGTGGCTTCTCTTGATTTTTAATTACAGACTCTCTTCCCGATTAAACAACATGGAGGGGAATAAGGCAAAGTGTGAGCTGTGTTAAACAGCACTGGGAAGGAGTGTAAGGTTCTGGGATCTCGGAGGGCATGTTACAGGACATGAACTCACATAAAAACAAGTGCACTAACATTACTGCCTAGATTTTAGAAGAAAAAAGCACACAAGTGACAGGATTTAAAGGTACACTTTTTCCCCACAGTAAAAACAAAATATCCCCATAAAACATTAGTACTCCTGATTTTTTTTTAATCATGAGATGGAATCCAAGTAGATGAATAAAAGCTGATTTTTACATGGATCAAAATTTTACATGGAGCCACCATTTTGAAATCGCATGACCAGCTCAATGCTAAGTGGTTTATTTTTGATAATCATGTTAGTTAAAGGTGCACTATGTTAGCCTGATGTGGTCATACTCAATTCTAGTCTGAATGTGAGTCTGATACTGCTCCACTGGGCTGTGATTATGGGGCCTGTTTCAACCGAACCAGGAAAGACCTCAATTGGATAGACCTACATTGGATAGACCTGCAACCAATCAGAGCAACTAAGCAACGCATAACGCTTGCTGTCAAATGTCAACAGAACTCAACTGAGGTGAAGCATCGATTGACTGATAGACAACAACTCTGTATGTATTTGTAACTTTTCTCATTTGATTGTTTGTTCATTTGTTGTTGGATAAGTGTGTCTGTGTAGTGCAGTGGTGTGTATTATTAATTTTGGTGTATTCTTGCGGTGTGTGTGTGGAGGAGTTAACATTTGTTTGGTCATTGCCACGTTGTGAGTGAGCATTTGTTGGGGGCGTGGCCAGCGAGGTATTAAAAGCCTTGTGTCTTTGTAGCATTTGGCTAGAGGTGAAGCATCAATTGACTGATAGACAACAACTCTATAAGTGTTTGTAAGTTTTCTCAGCTGCTTTTAATAACGATACTCAGGTGAGTGTAAATAGCGTGATAGTCTGCGGCAGCGGAAGTGGCAGTGTGAAGCCCTCCGTGTGTGAAGACAGACGAGTGTAAAGACTTCAACTCTTCCCTGTGCAAGACCAACGAGTGTAAAGACTTAAAACTCTTCCCTGTGCAACTCCTCCCGAGCAAGGACCCTGACAAGGCACTTGAGTATCATTTTCCTTTTCAGTTTTCTTAATTCTATCTGGCTGTGGCAAGGGGGGCGTGGTTCAGCGAGGTCTGCAGCGGGAGAGAGAGCCGCGGGACGAGCGGTAAGTGAGTGGGTTGGAAGCAGATTAATAACACCTGTCTCTCGTTCCAGTAATGAGCGCGGAGAGGGGATAAAACCTAGGTGGAACCGGAGATCCAGGAGAGAGAGAGGGACTGCTGACGCGACACACACACACACTCACGGACATTGAGTTGTGAGACACGTTGACCCGGAAGCGGAACGTTTAACCGGAACCCGGAAGTGACTGAGAGAAATACACACGGGCAATAGCCGTGTGAAGAGACTGAGTTTTTGTTCTAATAAAGAGAAGCGTCAGCAGTCAAACCGACCCCCTTGTCCTCTTCCTTCCTTACACAAACGAACTTTATCACACTGGTGCCGAAACCCGGGAAGGAAGTAGGACAGCGCCGCCGCCATGACAACGCCCTCCGCCTCGCCATTTGCGGACATCATCACCTCCCTCGCGGTCCTCCACCAAGACCAACATCAGGCAATGCTGGACCTGCGGGCGGACCAGGAGCGCCGCTTCGAGGCGATTGTCCGCGGCCAGCAAGAGGACCGCGAGCGGTTCCGGAGCTGGATGGATCGGGAGGTTCGCGCCGAAGCCGCCGGGCGGGCTAGCGCATCGGTCCACATGCCCCTCCACAAGATGGGGCCAGAGGACGATCCGGAGGCCTTCATAGACCTCTTCCAGAAGACCGCGGAGGCCTCCGGCTGGCCCCGGGCACAGTGGCCGGTGCGCCTCATTCCATTACTAACAGGGGAAGCCCAGGCGGCCGCCCAACATCTGCCGGTAGCGAACCTCCTGAAGTACGAGGATCTAAAAAGGGCCATCCTACAGAGGGTCGGTCGGACCCCGGAGCAACACCGCCAGAGGTTCCGCTCCCTGGAATGGGGCGAGGCCGGCCGACCCTTCGCTATGGCCCAACAGCTCCGGGACTCGTGCCGCAGATGGCTCTTGGCCGGCGGAAGCGACGTGGACCATACCATCGATCTGGTGCTGCTGGAGCAATTCATCACTCGGCTCCCAAGAAAGACCGCCGAGTGGGTCCAGTGCCACCGGCCCACGTCGCTGGAGACGGCCATCCAGCTGGCGGAGGACCACCTGGTGGCGTGCCCGGGGGTCGGCGAGCCCTCACTAACTTCTCACTCTCTCTCTCCCCCCTCTGTCTCTCCCTCTCGCCCTGTCCCTCTCCCCAGGTCCCGTCCTCCAGGCCCTCCTCGCGTTCCCCCCAGAGGTCGGGGTGGGATGGGCCCAGGACCGTCCGGGAGTTCGCGGGCTCCGCCCAGGGGGGCGGGGCCGCTGGGGGCGGGTGGTGACAATGGCTCCGGTTGCACACCCTCCCCGCGCTCATTTTCCAACCCACTCCCCGCCGCAGGGGTGGCGGGTAAGCCTGGGCTGGCCTGCTGGCGGTGCGGTGATCCGGATCATTTTGTGGACCGATGTCCGAGGATGGACATCGGGACAATGATCCGGATCCCGGACGTCCAGCGGACCACCCCCGATCAAGCAGGAGAGTACCAAATTCCTGTAAGTATCAAGGGGGGTACATATCAGGCCTTGGTGGATTCAGGATGTAACCAAACCTCGATCCATCAAAGCCTGATGCAGCCTGGGGCATTGGATACAAGCCGCATGGTTAAGGTGCGGTGTGTGCACGGGGATGTGGTGGAATATCCGGTTGTCCCAGTCACGATACAGTTTAGGGGGAAAAAGCATAGTGTTGAGGTGGCGGTTAGTCCCCACCTCCGGCATCCGCTAATTCTGGGGACGAATTGGCCCGCCTTTTCGGCATTATTGGGGTCGTTATGCGCGGATGCCGCTTGGGAAAACAAGGCTAGGAACGGGGCGGTGCGAGTGCAGGTTGGCGAGACTGATACGGGACCCTTGGGAACAGCTTCAGAGGAACCGAGCGGGGTCGAGAGACTGATTCTCTCGGACCGCGATGACTTCCCTCTGGAGCAGTCTCAAGATGAGACCCTAAAACATGCATTTCAGCAGGTCCGCTCTATCGACGGTCAGTCTCTCCAACCCGCGTTGCCCGTCACGTATCCTTATTTTGCCATAATTAAGGATCGGTTGTATCGAGTGACCCAAGACACTCAGACAAAAGTGGATACAACCCAGTTATTAGTACCAAAGAGCCGCCGGGAAATGCTTTTCCAGGCGGCTCACTCGAACCCGATGGCGGGCCACCTGGGGCAGGCGGCCACACTGAATCGCTTAATGACCCGATTTTTTTGGCCAGGCATTCATGACAATGTGCGCAGGTGGTGCGCGTCTTGCCCTGAATGTCAGTTGGTGAATCCACTGGCCGCCCCAAAAGCGCCATTGCGCCCCCTTCCATTAATGCAGGTCCCCTTCGAGAGAATTGCGATGGACCTCATCGGGCCATTGGAGCGATCCACACGCGGACATCGTTTTGCGTTAGTCATCGTGGACTACGCAACACGATATCCGGAGGCAGTGGCTCTCCGCAACATCTCCGCGAAGAGTGTTGCGGACGCACTGTTTCGTCTGATCTCCCGAGTGGGGATTCCGAAAGAAATCCTCACTGATCAAGGCACGGCGTTTATGTCACGCACGATGAGCGAACTCTACGGATTATTGGGCATTAAATCCATTCGAACAAGCGTCTATCACCCACAAACGGACGGCTTGGTCGAACGATTTAATCGCACTCTTAAATCCATGATCCGTAAGTTCGTACAGGAAGACGCCAAAAATTGGGATCGGTGGTTAGAACCCCTCTTATTTGCCGTGCGGGAGGTTCCACAAGCCTCCACGGGGTTTTCCCCCTTCGAGCTTCTCTACGGACGACAGCCACGGGGGGTGCTGGACGTCCTACGAGAAACTTGGGAGGAGGGACCTTCTTTGGCCAAAAACGAAATTCAGTACGTCATGGACTTGCGAACAAAACTCCACACCTTGGGGCGGCTATCTAGGGAGAATTTGTTGCAAGCCCAGGACCGCCAGAGCCGGTCATATAACAGGGGTACAAAACTACGCAAGTTCACACCGGGAGAGAAAGTGCTCGTTCTACTCCCTACGTCGAGCTCAAAATTAATGTCAAAGTGGCAGGGGCCGTTTGAGGTCGCACGACAGATAGGAGAGCTCGATTATGAAGTGATACGATCCGATAGGAACGGGGCACGTCAAATATACCACCTCAACCTGCTAAAAAAATGGAATGAGGTGGAATCAGTGTTGTTGGCAACGGTGATCGGGGGAGAGGATGATCTCGGGCCAGAGGCGAGCATTAAAGCGCAATCAGTCGCGCTGGCCCCTGGGGGAGATCACCTCTCACCGTTACAACTCTCTGATTTATCAAAATTGCAGGCGGAGTTCGCTGACGTGTTCTCGCCCCTACCGGGACGTACCGACTTGATTCAGCACCATATCGAGACCGAGCCGGGCGTGGTAGTTCGCAGCCGGCCGTATCGCTTGCCTGAACACAACAAAAAAGTAGTTCAGGAAGAATTAGGCGCAATGCTCGACATGGGAGTAATCGAGGAGTCCAACAGTGACTGGGCGAGCCCGATAGTTTTGGTCCCCAAAACAGACGGCTCGGTCAGGTTCTGTGTGGACTACCGCAAGGTGAACGCTGTGTCGAAATTCGACGCGTATCCAATGCCGCGGGTTGACGAGTTGCTTGATCGGTTAGGCACGGCTCGATTTTATTCGACACTGGACTTAACAAAGGGCTATTGGCAGATCCCCTTGTCTCCATTGTCCAAAGAAAAGACAGCTTTCACCACGCCGTTTGGATTACACCAATTTGTCACGCTTCCTTTCGGCTTGTTCGGGGCGCCCGCAACCTTCCAGCGACTCATGGATAGGATTTTGCGCCCCCATGCTGCGTATGCTGCTGCGTACCTGGATGACATAGTGATTTATAGTCACGATTGGCAGCGGCATATGCAGCATGTGAGGGCGGTCCTGAGGTCGCTGAGGGGAGCGGGGCTCACGGCCAACCCAAAGAAGTGTGCGATTGGGCGGGTGGAAGTAAGGTATCTGGGCTTCCACTTGGGTCATGGTCAGGTGCGTCCCCAAATTGATAAGACTGCCGCAATTGCAACCTGTCCGAGGCCCAAGACCAAAAAGGAGGTAAGACAGTTTTTGGGGCTGGCGGGATATTATAGACGGTTTATACCAAATTATTCGGACCTCACCAGCCCTTTGACTGATCTTACTAGAAAGGGGCTACCAGATACGGTCCAGTGGACGGAGCCGTGTCAACAGGCTTTTACCCAAGTGAAGGCTGCTCTATGTGGCGGGCCGCTTTTACACTCCCCTGACTTTTCTCTCCCTTTCTTGTTGCAGACTGACGCGTCGGACAGGGGGCTGGGCGCAGTCCTGGCCCAGGAGGTGGAGGGGGGAGAGCGGCCGGTGCTGTACATTAGCCGTAAGCTCTCCAAGAGGGAAGCTAAGTACAGCACCATAGAGAAGGAGTGTTTGGCCATCAGATGGGCCGTTCTCACTCTCCGCTATTACCTCCTGGGGCGGGAGTTCACCCTCTGTTCGGACCACGCTCCTCTCCAATGGCTCCACCGCATGAAGGATACCAACGCGCGGATCACCCGTTGGTATCTAGCTCTTCAGCCGTTTAAATTCAAGGTGGTCCACAGGCCGGGTGCTCAGATGGCTGTGGCCGATTTCCTCTCCAGAAATGGGGGGGGGGGGGGCTGCAGGCCGGACGGCTCCCCGGCCTGAGTCGGGCGGTGGGGGTATGTGGCAAGGGGGGCGTGGTTCAGCGAGGTCTGCAGCGGGAGAGAGAGCCGCGGGACGAGCGGTAAGTGAGTGGGTTGGAAGCAGATTAATAACACCTGTCTCTCGTTCCAGTAATGAGCGCGGAGAGGGGATAAAACCTAGGTGGAACCGGAGATCCAGGAGAGAGAGAGGGACTGCTGACGCGACACACACACACACTCACGGACATTGAGTTGTGAGACACGTTGACCCGGAAGCGGAACGTTTAACCGGAACCCGGAAGTGACTGAGAGAAATACACACGGGCAATAGCCGTGTGAAGAGACTGAGTTTTTGTTCTAATAAAGAGAAGCGTCAGCAGTCAAACCGACCCCCTTGTCCTCTTCCTTCCTTACACAAACGAACTTTATCACACTGGCCTTTTCTCTGCTCTGTATTAACCATGTGCTTTCAAATCTCAACTATTACTACTAGCACTCGTAAATCACGCTCTGTACGTGCGAGACGCCGCAATGCTAATAATTTGCGCAGTCTACAAAAATCCTCTACTACTTTACTGTCTACACCAATTGGTCTCTGGAATTGCCAGTCTGCTGTAAACAAAGCAGACTTTATTTCATCTATTGGGACTCATTCTCAGCTCAGCCTCATGGCCCTAACTGAGACCTGGATCAAACCAGAGGACACTGCCATTCCTGCAGCCCTCTCAACCAATTTAACTTTTTCACACACCCCTCGGCCTATTGGGAGGGGTGGGGGTACTGGTTTCGGCCAGTTCATTTGAATCACACTCAATCACTATTGCTCACCCTGTTAAAATCCATGTGGTAGTGGTCTATCGTTCTCCAGGTCACCTTTTCATCACTCTTAACTTTATTCTGACTCCTGATACAACACAAACTCCTACACAGATTAGCTTTTGGCGTAATCTACGCTCACTCTCTCCCTCTCGCCTATCCACTATGGTTTCATCTTCACTCCCTCCACCTGCTCAGTTCTCAGCACCGGACACTAACAGTGCTACTGACACTCTTTGCTCCACTCTAACATCCTCCTTAGACAGTTTTTGCCCCCTTTCATCCGGACCAGCCCGCCCCACCCCATCTGCCCCCTGGCTGTCTGATGTTCTCCGTGAACATCGCTCTGGACTCAGGGCGGCAGAGAGGAAATGGCGGAAATCTAAAAACTATACTGACCTTACCTTGTATCAGTCTCTTCTCTCTTCTTTCTCTACAAATGTCTCCACTGCTAAAACAACATACTACCACAACAAAATCAACAATTGCTCTGACTCTCGCACACTCTTTAAAACATTCTCCTCTCTCCTTTGTCCTCCTCCTCCCCCTCCTTCATCAACTCTTACAGCTGATGACTTTGCATCATTTTTCACAAACAAACCATCTCTCATCAGCAACCAGTTCTCCTCACCACAAACTGACACGCACATCTTAACAACTAACATGAACACGCTTCCATCCTTCTCTCTTCGATCCAGAATGCAGCGGCAAGAGTGGTCTTTAATGAGCCGAAGAGAGCTCATGTAGCCTCTCTTCATCAGACTGCACTGGTTGCCAATGGCTGCTCGCATCAAATTCAAGGCACTAGTTCTCACCTACATAACAACCACTGGCTCTGCACCAATATACCTAAACTCGCTTGTACAGACTTACACACCCTCCAGAAGCTTGAGTTCTGCGAATGAGCAACGCCTCGTGGTTCCATCCCAAAGAGGCATGAAATCGCTCTCACAGACATTTTCTTGGACCATTCCCACCTGGTGGAATGACCTGCCGATCTCAATTCGTGCTGCGTGTAGCCATGAGTCTGTTGCCATTTTTAAAAAATATCTTAAGACACATCTCTTCCAATTGCACGTGACCAATAAAGAATAGCATTTAACTATCCATTAATTTTTGTTTGTTTGTGCCAAAAAAACAAACAAAAAAACTGAGACTTCTTACAGCTCTTACAGGTTGTTGGCCTTGTTTGTTTCGTTGCTTCTATTGCTATTGCTATTGCTATAATATGCTTCTATTCCTTTTTTGTAAGTCGCTTTGGATAAAAGCGTCTGCTAAATGATTAAATGTAAATGTAACTGCACTGTGTTGCCAAGTCTGCCTTTTTTTTCGCAGGTTGTTTTCCATTCAATTATGTGATATATAGACCCAGGTATGCAAATTTTAGCAGGCAACCATGCGAAAATAACACACATTTTACCTCCAGAACACCATTTTTTTTCCGGAGAACCCTCCCGAGAAGCTATTGTTTTGAGCTGTAGTTGCCGCATTTTGTTGGGCAACCCTGTCTGCACGCACGCTGGAATAAACAATCTTTGCCAGTGTTGTAAAAAAATTAATTAAGGATACACATTTACTTACCAACATGATCATCATTTCAGAGATAAATAGTGAAGGTGAATGAATATACAAACAAGCTCTCCGTTTAGGATTTGAACAAATTCAACCAAGCACCTTTGATGACATGGATTATTACGTTATTGTTTATCATCTGTCCATCATCGCCTAAAGCCCGCCATGACAATTTGATTGGTCCGAACAGTTTCTGTTTGGGCATAATTACTCCTCATTGGATCAAGTCCAGACCGAACTGCCCGAGACTGCCGAGCTCAAATGTTGTGGGCGGGGCTGACTTCGGCTGGCATCCAGGCTAGCACTATGTATGATTTTTACAGTAAAATATCAAAATAATACCAGGCCAGTGTTATATATTTTGTTCAATTGAGTTTTAACAGTATCCTAAATGTTTCCAACTATTTGTAAATTGTGAGAAAATTGCCATTTTAACCAAGGAATCGGGATGTTTGAGGGAGTTGCCTGTCAATGGCATCATATCTGCGTTACCCTCGGTTTCTGGTTTTATTTGGCAGAAACTCTTAACAGTGTGAACAATTGTCACAGCAGCCGCTGAGCAAATGCAGAGAGTAACGTCATAACATTTTAAACACACTTAAATGTATCTACTATGATAAACAGAGCTGCGGTACCTCATACTCATGACCGGAAAAGCGGAAATGGCGCCGGCGACTGTGTCCCGTCATAATAAAAGTCCCGCTGCTCAAGAACTATGTGTTTGTGTAATAATCACTCCAGGAGCCTTGCTCAGCTCCACAACACTCGGGGCTGCTCTGCTTCATACTACAGTAACGTTAATAATCGAACGTGAATGTGCTGAGGCAAAAAAACTAAAGGGGGGTGATACACTGAGTTTAGGGGGGTGAAAGGGGGGTGAAACACTGAGTTTCAGTCAATCTCATGTCAATCTTGAGTACTTATAGAGTAGTATTGCATCATTCATATCTCCGAAAAGTCTTTAGTTTTATTATATTTATAAAAGTAAGATAGGCTGTACAGAGTCTTTCCGGAAAAAAAACAACAACAACGAGCATATGGAGGCGTATCGTGTGGGCGGAGCTAAAGAATTGCGGGTGCGCGCAGCTATTGCATTGAGAGCATCTGAAAGCTGTGACATCCTCAAGCGTGGAGAAGAAAACATTACCCTAATAAACCATGGCTATCAATCAGATTCAACTAATACATATATAATCCAGAATCAGATCTGGAGGCTGAAATAAATTGAATAGGAGAAGCAGCAACAGCAGGACGTCCGTCTCTGTGGTGTGTACTGTATTTAGTGGCCTGTGAACATTTGTGTTGGTTTACTCGTGGTTTATGAGGACATGAACGACTAAACCTTAGCAGTAGCAAGCAAAACAGTTTTGCACGTCAGACTAGTGTAACGTTATACATAGAACAACAATGGAGTAGAGCATTTGAATGAAGAAGCACGCTTTGTGTGAACGTTTAGGTTTATATTTGGGTTAGATTTACAATAAATAAACTGACACCTATATTGGTCAGCTAAACAAATGTATTTAAACACACACCATATATCGCATGCTTCATTGATAAATTAACTACAAACGATCGTGTTGTTTACTGATGTTTAGTTCTGCAACGAGAAGGCCCCGTTAGTTCACCCAAAAATGAAATTGATGTCATTTATGACTCACCCTAATTTCGTCCCACACCCGTAAGACCTCTATTCATCTTCAGAACACAGTTTAAGATATTTTATATTTTAGTCCCAGAACATACGCAGTCTATGCACACTTTACTGTCCATGTCCAGAAAGCTAATAAAAACATAATCAAAGTAGTCCATATGTCACATCAGTTGGTTGATTACAATCTCTTGAAGCATCGAAAATACATTTTGGTCCAAAAATAAAAAAAACTACAATTTTATTCAGCATCAGTCTTCTCTTCCGTGTTTGTTAAACCTAAAATAAAGATTCAAACGGCCATGAATCAGTGAATCGATCAATGATCCAGATCGCCAATGTCACGTGATTTCAGCAGTTTGGCAGTTTGTCACGTGATCCAAACTGCTGAAATCACGTGACATTGGCGATCCGAATCATCCTCGAATAACGAATAGCTTATTTAATGTATCCATCTTCCTCCCCATGGAAGAAGATGGCCTTGTCTGATAAATCACATTTTCTTTTACATTGTGTGCATATTACTTACCTGGGGAACACATGGCACCAGGATGCACTATAGGAAGAGGACAAGCTGGCGGAGGCAGTGTGATGCTTTGGGCATTGTTTTGCTGGGAAACCTTGGGTCCTACCATCCATGTGGATGTTACTTTGACATGTACCATCTACCTAAGCATTTCTGCAGCCCATGTACACCTTTTCATGGAAACAGTATTCCCTGGTGGCTGTGGCCTCTTTCAGCTAGATAATGCACCCTGCCACAAAGCAAAAGTGGTTCAGGAATGGTTGGAGGAGCCCAACAACGAGCTTAAGTTCTGGACTTGGCCTCCAAGATCTCAATCCAATCAAGCATTTATGGGATGTTCTAAACAAATGGAGGCCAGAAAAGGATTTGCTTCTAACATCTTGGTGCAAGATACTACACCACACCTTCAGCACACCTCAGTCATTTAATTATAAACAATATAACAGGGGAAAAAAAATAATACCATTATATAGGAACGACTGTTTTTTAATTATTTTGTTTTTGTTTTGTTTTGTTAAACAGGGTCGCTAACGTCCCAAGGTGTGTGCATGTGTGTGTGTGTGTGTGTGTGTGTGTGTGTGTGTGTGTGTATTATATTATTTTTTTTTGAACAACAATAATTGAATCTTTAATTAGTGCAATTCAACCTTTATTCCAGGTAGCAATATCTGATACACAATGATGAAGGGACGTTTCTCTCATAGTTACTGCAGACTGAAAACTAACCAATAATAAGTATAATCTGCAAAACTTGAAATGGCTCAGCAAGTACTGAACACCATCCAATATTACTGTCACTGTCACTTGATGATGAATCTGCTGAAGAAGCTTTCAGCTATCAAAATCATGATTTTGAAGATGTTGGAAATGATAGTTCCCTTTCGGGGAACTCGAGCTGCGTCGAAACGCTGTGAGAACGCCTCTGCGTTAATGCGTCGTGAAGCGCCTGTAGAACCATTCCATCGGAAAAAAGATCGATCGTCGGCGTGATGACGTCATCGACCGGAAGCTATAAAGCGTCCGTGAAAACAAACAGGAACTAGCTTCTGAGCCTTCAGCAAGCGATCTGTGTGAACCTGTCTGTCTATTTGGTGTTTTTGTCTGTCTATATCCAGAGATTTTCCACCCTTTTGTTAAATATTGCAGTATTAACCAACAAAGTGAAAATAAAATAGATAGAATGGCGAGTGAAAGCATCTTTAAGAAGTGTGTTCATCCCTGCCCACGCTACATCACGAGCGGGGATACACACTCTCTTTTTGTAGCCTGCTTGGGAGCGCAGCATGCCCAGGCAGCCCTCGAGGGGGCTGCTTGCGAGCACTGTGAGCGTATGCCACTGAGAACGCTGCGCTCCCGCCGGGCACTCTTCGAGGAGGGTGCCTCGGCTCGTGTTCCCCGCGGCTCTGGTCCCGCTTCCGCCGAGGCGGAGCGAAGGCTGCAGTCGTGGGGATCACAATTGGATGTTGCAGAGGGGTTAGAGACGGGCGCTGCCTTATCTCTGCCCTCACCTGCTCCATCCAGCGGCTCTTCTCGGGGCATGGAAGCACGCATGGCGGTTTCTTCCCCCCCGAGAGAGTCGCCGGTGCTCCAACTATCCAGCTCCGAGGAGGTGGACGTTGAGAGCATCGCGACTGAAGATTCGCCACTTCAGTCCCCTGCGAGTGAGGAGCTCGTTGAGGTTTTGACGCGAGCTGTGGCCAGACTAAATATTGACTGGCCCATAGAGAGATCTGAGGCAGGAAGAAGAAAGTCTAGTAAATTAGATGAAAGATTCCTGCCCGCTCGCGCTTCAGAACCTCAGCGACGGGGCCTGCCATTCTTCCATGATTTGCACACCGAGGTGGCAAAGTCATGGAGGAGACCGGCATCATACCGTGTGTTCAGCCCTCAGACTTCGGTCTATAGCAACATCATGGGGCTGAAGCACTACGGTTATGGGGCGATGCCAAAGGTAGAAGAGACGCTCGCAAGCCATCTCTTGCCTTCCTCGGCATCGTCCCTGAAGGCCCCGACTTTGCCCACCAGACCATTAAAAACAACGTCGGCACTGGTGGGCAAAGCGTACTCGGCGGCAGGTCAGGCTGCTGCATGCCTGCATACTATGGCAATAATGCAGGCTTATCAGGCTGACCTGCTTAGGGACCTAGATGGACGTGATGAAGTGGGGGGTGATATAATCAATGAGCTAAGAACATCTGCTGATCTTGCTCTCCGGGCCACCAAGGAGACGGCCAGATGTGTTGGCCGCTCTATGGCAGCCTTGGTGGCTACGGAGAGGCATCTGTGGCTCAACCCCACTGAAATCAAGGAGAGGGAGAAAAGCTTCCTGCTCGACGCGCCGCTGTCTCCTGGCGGCCTCTTCGGTGACGCAGTACACACTGTCACCGAGAGGTTCCAGGAGTCAAAGAAGCAAGCTGCGGCGCTAAAGCAGTTTCTCCCTCTCCGGGACCAGGTCCCTGGGGCTGCCGCTGACATCAGGCAGCCCAAGCCGAGTACGAGCTCCGCTCACAGGGCGCAACAGAAGCAGAGCGTCGCCGCTCGAGCTCCCCCTCAGCGCGGGGACGAGGGGCGGCGCTCTCAGGCGAGGCCTTCGAGGGGCAGGGCTGATCTGCGGACAGTCCTGATCGCCAAGAAGGCCTCGTCGAAGCGTTCCTGACGCCAGAAGCGTCAGGACGCTGAGGGTGGTTCCCCCCGTAGGGAAACGGTGTTTACCCCTGCCAACGGTACCCGTTTCCCTACGGCACCCTCGGGGGGCCGTGCTGCCAACCCCGC
The DNA here is from genome assembly GCF_024679245.1 of Pseudorasbora parva. NCBI lineage: Eukaryota > Metazoa > Chordata > Actinopteri > Cypriniformes > Gobionidae > Pseudorasbora > Pseudorasbora parva. The sequence goes on from NC_090175.1 coordinate 27,581,174, forward strand.
CGCAATGCCGGGGCGCAGTCGGTCTCCGCTGGCCACCCGAGGGTGGTCCGCACCTCCTTCGGGGGGCCCCCGAGCAGTCAAGTCAGTCGTTCCCTGCCGGTCCGCCGCTTCAGGGCACTGTGCTTGTTGCTCAAAATACACCAGAGGCCAGCCTCGAGAGGCTGGTTCCCTTAGTAGATTTTCTAGACGAGTGGAAACGTCTATCAAATATATCTCGTTGGGTCCTGCAGATAATAGAAAAGGGGTACGCCATTCAATTCAGAAGTCGGCCACCTCCTTTCTGCGGTGTCCTACCTACAGAGGTGGGCCCGGAGCAGGCTCTGGTAATGGCACAGGAAGTAGAGACACTCCTGCAAAAAGGGGCTATAGAGAGGGTTCCCCCTCCCAGCAGGGAGTCTGGCTTTTACAGCCGTTACTTCATCGTGCCGAAGAAGGATGGGGGCTTACGCCCGATATTAGATCTGCGGCTATTGAATCGCTCGGTGGCCAAGCTCAAATTCAAGATGCTTACACTCAGACAGATTGTAGCGCAGGTCAAGTCGGAGGATTGGTTTGTCACCATAGACCTCAAAGATGCGTATTTTCATGTCTCCATCCTTCCACATCACAGGAAGTTCCTGAGGTTTGCCTTCGGGGGAGAGGCATACCAATATCGTGTACTTCCCTTCGTTCTAGCACTGTCACCCCGCACGTTCACCAAGTGTGTGGATGCAGCTCTGGCGCCGCTGCGTCTGCAGGGCATCCGCATTCTGAACTATATCGACGACTGGCTGATTCTAGCGAATACAGAGCAGATGGCGGTTCAGCATCGAGATGCTGTTCTCGCCCACATGTCGAAGCTGGGGTTGAGGCTGAACGCCAAGAAGAGTGTGCTTTCTCCGGCTCAGAGAACCACTTTTCTAGGTGTGAACTGGGATTCGGTAATTATGCGGGCGCAATTATCGCCAACACGCATAGCATCGGTCCTGGCAGCCGTCAAAGAACAGAGGCTAGGCCGGGCCGTCACTGTGAAACAGTTCCAGAAACTGTTAGGTCTCATGGCAGCAGCGTCCAACATGATACCTTTTGGCCTACTGTACATGAGGCCACTGCAGTGGTGGCTCAAAACGAAAGGGTTCTCCCCGAGGGGAAATCCGCTCCGCACGATCAAAGTCACGCGGCGATGCCTACGTGCTCTGGTCATGTGGAAAAACCCGGGGTTTTTATCTCAGGGTCCCGTGTTGGGGGCTCATGTTCGTCGCGTAACGCTAACGACAGACGCCTCTCTCACGGGCTGGGGGGCGACCATGAGTGGTCGCTCGTCCCAGGGTCTATGGCAGGAACATCAGCGGCACTGGCACATAAATCGGCTAGAGATGCTCGCAGTGTTTCTTGCATTGAAACAGTTCCTGCCGGACCTCAGGGGCCACCATGTGTTAGTCAGGACAGACAACACATCGGTGGTCGCCTACATAAATCATCAGGGGGGTCTGAGGTCTCGTCCGTTGGACAAATTGGCACATCGGATCCTCCTGTGGGCCCAGGGGAAATTGCTGTCAATCAGGGCAGTATATATCCCCGGGGTCCTAAATCAGGAAGCAGACAGCCTGTCGAGACAGGGGCCGAGGCCCGGGGAATGGAGACTCCACCCAGAGGTGGTGGAGCTCCTATGGAAGGTTTATGGGAAAGCGGAAATAGACCTATTTGCTTCGGCAGAGAATTCCCACTGCCCGCAGTGGTTTTCTCTGACCCATCCAGCCCCGCTGGGGTTGGATGCCATGGTACAGGAGTGGCCGAGGCTACCTCTGTACGCCTTCCCCCCGATTGTCCTGCTTCCAGGAGTTCTGGAGAGGGTACGCCGGGACGGGGCCCAGGTACTTCTAGTGGCTCCGTACTGGCCGACCCGAGTATGGTTTTCGGACCTAATATCTCTCCTGGAAGGCTCTCCGATGGAGATTCCGACCAGGAGGGATCTACTCTCTCAGGCGGGCGGGAGATTCCTGCACCCACGCCCAGAGATGTGGAAACTGTGGGCCTGTCCTCTGAGGGGGCTAGGCTCATAGAGGAAGGTCTCTCGGCCGAGGTCGTAGAGACCATCCTTCACTCCAGAGCTCCGTCCACGAGGAAACTGTACGCTCTGAAATGGAAACTTTTCTCAGCATGGTGCAGAGAACGCCAGTGGGACCCAGTTAACTGCCCGGTTGGTACAGTGCTGGAGTTTCTGCAGGCAAGGTTCTCGGCAGGGTTGACCCCCTCCACAATAAAGGTGTACGTGGCTCGTCCCTTTGGGTGGAGTGTCTTTGGGAAGACACCCTCTGATTACACGTTTCCTCCGTGGCACTTTAAGGTTGAGGCCTGTGATGCACTCGAGGGTCCCAGCATGGGACTTAGCCATTGTTTTACGGGGCTTGTCCGAACCTCCATTCGAACCCTTGGAGGAGGTTTCGGATAAGTTCCTTACCCTCAAGACGGTATTCCTTTTGGCTATTTCATCTCTAAAGAGAATAGGAGATATTCAGTCCCTGTCTGTAGGGCCCTCATGTTTAGAGTTTGCGCCTGGGATGGTGAAAGCATTTCTGCATCCCAGGCCGGGTTATGTCCCCAAGGTTCCTACGAGCCCACGGGGCCCCATCACTCTTCAGGCGTTCTGTCCTCCTCCTTTCACGACGTCAGACCAGGAAAGATTGAATCTGCTGTGCCCTGTCAGGGCGCTAGATACTTATGTCCACAGAGCTGCCCTGTGGAGAAAAACTGATCAGCTGTTTGTCTGTTTCGGGCCCCCTAAGAAAGGGGCCCCAGTATCTAAGCAGAGGATGAGCAAGTGGGTGGTCGAGGCCATCTCACTTGCTTATGAAGCGGCCGGGCAGCCGTCTCCACTGGCTGTCCGGGCGCATTCAACCAGGGGTATGGCTGCTTCAAAAGCACTCTTGTCGGGGGCTTCCCTCCACGATATTTGTAACGCGGCCGGATGGTCGTCTCCTTTAACCTTCGTCAGGTTCTATGAACTAGACCTGGCATCTACAGTTGGGGCACAGGTACTCTCGTAACCGTGTGCGCTTCGGCTTCACACATACGAGACACTTGGTCCTATGGCGATGTGGGTATAAGCGTTCTCACAGCGTTTCGACGCAGCTCGAGTTCCCCGAAAGGGAACGTCTCAGGTTACGTATGTAACCCTAGTTCCCTGAGGGAACGAGACGCTGCGTCGCTCTGCCATACTCCCGGCGTGTCCGTGATCACTTACTTCAGGCTTTATCAGAAGTTAGTTCCTGTTTGTTTTCACGGACGCTTTATAGCTTCCGGTCGATGACGTCATCACGTCGACGATCGATCTTTTTTCCGATGGAATGGTTCTACAGGCGCTTCACGACGCATTAACGCAGAGGCGTTCTCACAGCGTTTCGACGCAGCGTCTCGTTCCCTCAGGGAACTAGGGTTACATACGTAACCTGAGACGTTTTGAGAATGTTTAAGATCGCAAATATGAGGCAGATGCTGAATGTACTGGGAAATGAGCTATGACGAGGACAGTGATGATGGTATAAAACAGCTACTCAAACGGAACCCTTCCACGCTCCAAAAGGTAACAAAATATATTTAATAAAAATTTTCTGTCATTGTTACACCAATTTTAGGATAGTTTTATATTATGACGACAGGTAGAGATCTATGCATGTTAGAGATAGATCCGAGTTGCTAAAGACGCAAATATGTACGAATGATTGGAGAAACAGTCATGCATTTAAGGGTTAAACACAATTTAAAATAATTTAATTCATAACAATTTAACAGGAATTTAACATGAGAAAAGATGTGTAAATAAAATAAAAAAGATGAAAAAATAAAAGTATGAGTATTTGTGTAATTACATCATGTAATCACATATCTCTTATTTTTATCTCTTATATTCTTTTTTTTCTTGTTAACGTACACCCATACACACTCCATAGAATTGCATACATTTCACATTAAATGTTTGTAAAAGCCCATCAACCTTGAGAGAGAAAGAGAGCTCACTTACCATACAGGATCTGGTTTCCTCCATATTGACTTTAATAGGGAACAGAGACACAACAGAGGTTACAGTAAACTGTGTGCCCAGCACGAGCCACATTTTTTTGTTGCAGTCATTATGGTGTCAGACTTCACTATAACACAGCCAAACATATTGGACAGCCTACAGAGTATTCATTTAAGGTCAAGTTATATGAAGCCAAGGGCAAGTTATATGCGAGATCTTTTCTCAGAACTAACTTCACTTGTATATAGCAATTTTTTGTAGAGTATATGAATCCAGTTTCCCCTTGTCAGGGTCCTGCCACCTTGATTGGTCTTGTTCTTATGTCGGTGACAGGATCCCGACACATGTATTTGTATGAGCTTTGCCCTTTGCTTTTTCCTTGCTTTGGCTTTGCCTTGCCAGTTTGTTTTCCCCCACGGGGCAGTTTTTTTTTTTTTTTTTTTTTTTTGAATAATACAAGCCCATATTACTCTGCATCTTTGAGTCTCCGCTTGCCTTCATCTCAACCTGACACCCTCAAGCACCCTTTAGCGCATTAACTATTGACAACCAAAATTAGGCAATTAAGTTTTTACTTTATTTTTCTTCGTTTTTAACTGTGCATGTGCATTTATTTGATATTTTCTTTTTTTAAATAGGTTTTTAACTGTGGGTTAACTGTCCAGGTAATTTTAGCATTCCTGTATGTAACTTCTGACTGCCAATTAAAATCTTTAGTCTTTAATTAGACGTGCATTAGAAGTGTAACAGTTTAGCACTTCACTGACAGATTCAAGATTTACACCCACATACATACATATTAACAAATGCTCTACACATCCATGCGCTCTAATAGATTTGCTTGTATCTACTCTGCTGGTTATACATGTAAGAAAATATTTTTGTCTTCCATGTGAAACTGAACTGATTAATAACACAGCCTTCACACTCTGATACCTCAAGCCAGATTACTTTTGCGTAGAGCTCAGTGATGGCTTCATTTAAATGCAAAGTCATTCGGCTGAAGATTGTGACAATGCACAAAAGAGCAGCTCTGGCCTCAGCAAACCGTAAAACACGATAGACAAAAGGTTTGACAGGCCTCTGGAGCACCATAGGAGTATGGGTAATTGGTCTCTGTTGCTTTCGCCTCAGCCCAATTAAGTCCTCATGCTCTTACAGGTACGCACACACACATGCTCTCATACCCAGGCATATGAATAAGGCTTCAGAACTGCATATGAGATAATGGTCTCAATGGTGGTCAGTCACTTGAGGTCTCAGAGGCAGTCACTGACAAACATAGACACACTGGAGCCACAATAGAAGTGGATTTACTTTATATAGATGGCAATCCAATGGCGAATAACACGGAAGTTTTGATTGTGGTTTTCTTTTAAATTACTGATTTATTTGATGTTGTGTATTTGTTTTTATACTCGCAAAATTAAGAAACTAAGACGTATTCAGCAAAGATGCATTCAATTGATCAAAGTTGACAGTAAAGACTCCCACATTTTATAAATATCTCTTATTGTAACAAGAAGGATCTTATTCCGTAATCACACTGAAATCCAAGTATCATCAGTGTCACTATAACACTTGTCACTGCAGATTAGCTTTGACAAGCACATCTTAAGCTGCCATAATCACTATCCCTCTTCCCAGACACATGTGAATCAAAGCAGAAATGCAACAGCATCACAAGTCACCTTATGGCCCCAACCCATCATTTTATAGCGGCGTAAGTCCTCAGTGAAGCTATAACATTAATTGACTTGAGCTCCATTTACTTATGAAGCCCAATTAATTTATGCTCGTTGGAGATGCCATGCTACATGCCGTGCTGTGGATCAATGAATTTTAGCCTTTGTTCTCTGGATTTGATTGATCATGTGTGCATTGACTTTGGATGTGCTCTCCATCAGAGCTCTGATGGTGGTCGTATATGGAGGGGTGTCTTGTGGGATTGGATGTGGGTAATGCTTTTTAATTAAATGGACTGTGAGAAGAGTGACATTTTGTTGATGAAAGTACATGGGAAAAAGGATATGATGATTGTGAACTTCCATGAATCATCAAGTGTTTTAGTACATACTATAAATGATAAAATAATAATAATAATAATAATAATAATAATAATAATAATTTATAAATAAAATAGTATTATTATTATTTAATTCAGTTGATTTTTTAACCTAAAGTATGGAATTCCATTTTTTTTTTTTTTTTTTTGTTCTAGATTTTCTTCTCTGGCTTTAACTCATAAATATATCCTGTCTAATACTAATTCTGTATTCAAATTTCAATGATTTGCACTCAAAAGACCCACATTAATGAGTCTGGACATATACCCACAATTCTGTTCAGTTTACACTTGGGGCAATAACCACAAAAAATAAACATGTCTGTCATTAATAAACAGCTAAGTCAGAGAACTGAAGTGTCCTGAAAAGGATGCAAAAAGCAACAGGGTGCCTTGCAACTAGGGATATTCAGCTCCTTTAAAGTCCCTCCAATAGACATTAATTTGCATTCACAGAAAAGGTTTTGATCATTAAACCACACACATTTCTTTGGGAAAGTCAATTGGAGCTGTAGTCTTCATTATCCAATGCATGATGCAATTATTTGAAGAATTTTTTAAATTGTTTTATTGTATTTCTTCATGATATATAATGTTTATATAGTGCTGTCAATTGATTCATTAGAAAGAAAAAAAAAACTAGATTCAAATCTGTAATTAATCATGATTAATTGTGGTTAAACACACACTTAATTTTTTTTAAATGTTTTTAATATGTTTTATAATGTAAAAATGTCAGATCTTCAAATGAATGTAGAAAAAACACAAAGACAGTATATTTTAAATACTTGTTTCATGGCATCTTTTAATGGATAAAGGCCGGTATCGCTGTTACTAATACTGCTAATTGAACCTATTTGTTCTCCAATTGTATACATCAATTGAAGCCATTCAACATTACAGTGTAATTGAAAGCAATATATATTTTAACATTTATTATGCTTCAAAAAATATAACAACTATTAATTTAAGTGAACTTAAGGGTGTGGGGGGGTGAAACAGGTTCAGTCAATCTCATGTCAATCTTGAGTACCTAAAGAGTAGTATTGCATCCTTTATATCTCCGAAAAGTCTTTATTTTTATTATATTTATAAAAGAAATATAGGCTGTACCGAGTCTTTCCGGAAAAAAACGAGCGGCTGGAGGCGTATCGTGTGGACGGAGCTAAAGAATGACGAGTGCACACAAAGCGGTGACGTCCTCAAGCGTGCAGAAGGAAACTCTACCCTAAATCAGATTCAACTAATACATATATGATCCAGAATCAGATTCAGAGGCTGAAATAAATTGAACAGGAGAATGTATTTAAACACACACCATAGATCGCATGCTCTATTGATAAATTAACTATGCACGATCGTGTCGTTTACTGATGTTTACTCACGCGACGATAGCCAACAACATAGACATTTGAAGCAGTTTTACTCACTGCCTGCTTCCAAAGCAGGACTGAACCTTTATCGTTGGGACCGCTCCGTCAAAAACACACTTCTTTGGTATGATTTGGTGAAGTCCTGTGACAGCAGTGACCATGGAGATCCGCGATGTTGTGAAGCTTCCCGTCATTTCTGCGTTCAAATCGGTTCAAATGCTGCGCTGCCTTCCCGGAATGCTGTGATGAAGCGTTGAAGTCGCTTGATGTCACCCATAGGAATAAAGTGGAGCGAGGCGCGGACTATAAGGACATAAGTGTTCACGGACGAGTGGATCTGCAGCTGAGAGAGTGTTTATGGGCGTGCATTTGCTCTCTCGCCTCTAGTCACTCACGTGCGCACTCTTCTGGGAGAAGAGCCCTTTCGGCCCATACAAGGACCTTCTGCTCTGTCGACGTCAAGCCGACCCATACTCGAAAAAAAACTCTCCGAAACTTATTAGAAACCGGAAGGAGTATTTTTGACACATAAATCAAACGTCCAACATTAGTTTTTAAAACTTTGTCTGTGTTTAGGATGGGAATCCAAGTCTTTAACAGTGTAAAAAGCTCAGAATGCATGAAACAGCATTTCACCCCCAGCATTTCATATTAAACATGACTCTTTAGATAAATTTAAGACTCTAAGTAATTTAAGACTGCTATTATACTTGACAAAACTGACAAGTTGGCATAATTGTGTAGTTTGTTCAAGCATGATAGAGAATTCAATTATTGTGTACTGTCTGTGCGCACAATACTGGTGTGAGTATTTCAACCCAAAATATTCAGGATGTGAGAAAACATTTAAATAATATTTATTTACAGTTTGTATACAAGTAGTATTGATAGATGAAAAGATAAAGTTATTTGGTGTAGACCCCATCCATAGTCTGCATCCAGAGGGTAGCGGATGCTTGCAGTTCCTGCCTGAAGATGAAGAAAAGAACTGATAAATCTTTGGATGATTCTTTGGATGAAGTGCCTAATTGTATTATTAATATATGAACATTGAATACTTCAATAAATATGGATATTAACATAGATATTAAATTAATAAACAGAATAAGGGCTATTGTCTAAAGTATGTGAAGGAAGCTGAGAAGGTACACCTGCACTGACCAGCGAGCTAGTCAGCGCAATCAGTACTATAAAAATGCTGATATATGCTCATACACTGACAGTATGAAAACAAACAGTCAGCATGAATAGGTGAACCTGCAAACCATGACATTACCTCACCCCCAAAAAGTGTCTGCTGGGACTCCCAGAGGGACCTAACTGGCAATTGTAATTATCATTGAGGGAGTGATCCAATATGTCTCTCTCAGCAACTCAACTCCTCTCCTCTGGACCATAACCCTTCTAGTCCACCAAATACTGTAATCCGCATCCCCTCTGTCTAGAGTCCAGAATACGACTGACCTATTCACTGCGGTAGGGAAACCAGAGCTGGCTGATTAATGGAAGAATGAAAAACAGGTTTTAATTTAGAGACATTGAAGATGGAATGGATTCACCTGTACAGTGCGTAAGCCCACCCAGACGAGAGCCTGTCTGACCTTCCTCCAGGTGCAATGACTCCTCTAGACAAAGGCATGGGCAGAGGGAACTGTGACTTTGGATTCCAGACTCACAAAAATATCTGGTAGCCTAAACTACACTCAAACGGAGACATACCCGTCGATGCTATGAGATATGCTGACCCCCAGAGGACTGATTCTGTGACACCAAACACTGTGGCTACGTCTACTAATCCAGATAAATTTAAAAACGAGTTTTCGTCTAAAAACGCTCCACGTCCATACTATCATTTTCAATCGTTTTCCAAAAAATGTTCATCTACATTGAAACGTCAGTTTCAATCATTTTCAATCGTTTTCCAAAAAATGTTCATCTACACTGAAATGTCTGAAAACACTTACACATCCCTGTACTGCGCATGAGCAAATCCAAGACGCTTCGACTCAATCTTTTCCGCAACTCGTTTATTTACTCTTTGAAATTTTGCGGCAATGTTGAGAAAAGGCAATGTTGAGAAAAGGAGTTTTTTAACAGTATGTACAAACTGACATTAATATTTAACAAGGCTGTTAAAACAGAAAGCATACAAAACAACTGCTGTACAATGTCGTTCACAATCTTGGCTGAATTGGTCATATGACTGCATCACATGGCTAAAAATGCGTCATCATATTAAAAAGCCTCCATTTTCACAGTCCACACTACGACGCAAAGACGGCGTTTTCAAATTTATCCGCTTTGGAGAGCATTTTCAAAACGATACATTTTCATTGACTTAAAACGCTGTCTCAGTGTGAACGGAAGGCCAAAACGGAGAGAAAAATATATGTTTTCAAATGAAAACGTATTAGTGAGGACATGGCCTGTAACACCCGTTCTAAATCCTGGTTGACCCTCTCCATTTGAACATTACTCTGCGGGGTGCAACCCAGAGGAAAGACTAACTTTTGCCACATAATAAACAACAAAACTCTCTTAAAAATTTGGATATAAACTGGGGTCCACTGTCAGAAACCATGCCTGTCCGGAATCCATAAATATGAAAGACGTGGTCTATGACAGTCACCGCTGTCTTATTGCTTGATAAAAAAGGGTATGACTTACCCCCAGATGAAAAGCCACCTTGGGACAATAACCCCATAGAATTTTGCCTCAGGCACGAATAAATGTTCTGGTGGGCAACCGGACAGAGGCGCTACCCCATGTTAGCCCATGCATACCTTCAACTCAATATCCCAAGTTACCATCGAAACCACCCATTTGAGTGTTAAGATGGAGTTGGGAGAGGGTGGGCATTCAGACTGGTTTGGAAAAATCAAAAATACACAAAAATGACACTGAGAAAGAACCATGCCAACTTCCACCACCAACTGACAAGATGGATCAGGGGCAACAAGAGTGGGAGCTGAAACAATGCAGCTCATGAGTTTGGAAAAAACTTGACCACCTGAACATCATCATCATGAGAGAGGTCAAGGAAGTCAGAGGGGTGGCAATTTGGCTGTAATTGTGAATGAAATTCCGGTAAAAACTGGCAAAGCCCAGAAACCCCTGCAGATCCTTGCAGCTATCTGGAGTTGGCCAATTAATCACATTAAGGATATGCATTATTTACCATGAGGCTGTTCCTTCCTTAATAATCAATACAAGGATACAGGCAACCATCCTTCTTTCCCACTTTCCCACCTGCAGGAGAACAGGAAGGGTGAATGAGTTTGGCTGCTAGAGAATCAGAAATATATTTCTCCATGGCCTCCCTCTCCAGAGCATGAATATAATCTGGCTTTAGGCAGACCTCCACATCGCCTGAACACCTTTTTCTGATCAAGGTGATCACAGGGCATGTTAGACAGGTCCACCTGTTCATCCAGCAAAACGGAACAAGATCCTGAAGAACAAGCAGACACCAAACAAGATAGTTTTCTTAGTGCACTCCATGACAGGATAGTGTTCTGACACAAACAGGAGAATGGACATGAGAGAGAACTAGTGGAAACAAGCAACAAAGCATGAACACCAAAATTATCTGACAAGGAACACAGCAAACACAACACTACATATAGGACAGATAATCATCTGCGGCCGATCAGCGAGCTCATCAGCACAATCAGTACTACAACAATGCTGATAGGTGCTTATACACTGACAGCTGAAAAACAAACCGTCAGCATGAACAGGTAAACCATGACACGTGTAGGCTGTAAGGACTGCCACGTTAGGCAGTGTATGCTGCCACGATAGGCCTGGTTACAAGAAAATCTATGTAGGCTGTAACGACCGCCATGTTATGCCATTTATACTGCCTTGATAGGTCAGGTACGAAAAAAGCTGCGTTGGCTGAGAATGAGGCTCTGATAAGCCAGTGTTTGGGGAAGGCTGCACAGGTCAAGTAAAGGCCACGTGAGTTACCCTCAATAGACGGAATGGAAAAGCGAGCCGTATAATCTACATATAGGAACTGCCACCATGACCAGAAGTTTGTGTAGATAGTATACTCACCATATAAGATTTAAGTATTAGGAGTTAAAGAGATACTTCAGTGCTGGGAAGATGAATCTGCATTTAAACTGGGTCATTAATGTAGTAGAAATGTGAAATTATGTTTAAATTTTGTGCTTTCTAGACTGAGAAAAGAAAGAAAATGTATTTTGTCTCATGGGGATGAAAGACAACATACCCAGAATGCTTCGCTGCCCCACGAGGCCACTCCCAAAGCCACCGCTACTGAATCACTGTGACTGGATCACTTTCTCACCGTGTTTATTTTTATAAAATCAGTTCAGTTAGAGAACAGACACTACAATTAAAAACGGAACGTGTCTGTTCAATATAATGAGTGATTTGCCGTGCGAGTGTCACAGCACAAACGCTGCAGGGGTCAGATTACATTCACCGTGATGAATGAGCTGAATGAGGTCTGGTGATGAGAGCTGAGGTAAACGCGACCGCAACATACATTCACAGCGCGTTCAGTCTGGTGCATTTTCAGTTCATGCCTTTGGAAGCTTAACTTTCATGGGAATTAATTTGAGAAGTGGAAAAACTCACTTTGCTCTGCTTGCCACTCTGTTTACATGAATGCCTACAGCTGCGAGATGAGCTGTGAGTGTGACCCCAGACCCTATATATGGGTTGAAAACAGGCGGAAATTGCTCCCTCTGCTGGCTGTAGTCTTTAGCCTTAGGCCAAAAAATCATCTGATGACACAAATATCATCAATTTGCTTCATGGGCGGAATTTTTCTAGAAATAAAATGCATAAATCTCTTGTTTCAGGAGAATATAATGGGGGTGAAGCACACTCATTTAAATATACTCCAGGCTTTCTAATGATACAAAGCCATATGCTAATCGGTGAAGTAACCCTTTAGTGATATGCTGTTAATGTACCTGATGCCTGTTAAGAAACATAGGCAATCTTAGTATTATATGAAAAGGATGTTAGTAATGTATAATATAATTTGTTACTGATGTTCAGAATAGAGTCACATTACGCAGACACAATAAGATCGCATGAGGTGACCTATGGTCCATGGAATTAGCAGATCGCTTAGTTCTGAGTGGGGTAGATATATGGAAATAAAATTAGTGATTTTGAAGCATGTGAAAGCCACCACCACCAGTTGTTTGAATTAGGAATTCACCTTTGTAATTACTTGAGAGATTCTGCTGAGCATGCCTGATGATTTGAGCATCAAATCTTATATAGAATTTGAATGCTGAGGAAGACCATCGGTACAGAAGCTTGATTAACGATGAGGGAATCCCACTTTTGGCTGTCGTTGTAGTCGTCTATACTGATGAGATGATAGCCTGCAGTTCTGTAGAACTGTCACTAGATGAGTTTTAAACCACCTTCTTGATGTGGGAGACCCGTTGGGGAGTATGAAAAGTGCAAAATGATTAGGGGTGCAGGGTGCACGTGCTTTGAGATAGCGAATTATAGAATTGTAAGGGCTGTAATTGTTGTTAATTATGGATATTGTGATAGTAGTACCTGAGCCGAAGGAGCTGGTCTTAGATTGCTTCAGTAAGATAGAAAATAAATTAGGTGAAAAACTTAGGTCAGAAAATGTTAAGTATTGATTGGAGTCTAAATTTATGCGATTCTGTAGTGAATTCTCCTGGGCACATGAAGCTAAAGAAAGCTGATACAAACACTACTTCCAAAATAACATTAATATAAGCTGAAAATAAACCATGATGCAGGGAGTTAAGCAGCCTTTCTAAAATAGACAGGGAGGCATGATAAGGAGACTTTGGTCGGAAACTATTGGGGTAGCTTTCCTTCAGTGGCAGCCATATAAATGGAGAGGAAAATAAACTAGGAAAAACAGGTTTGTGAAATTTAGGGGTGAAATGGAATGCTTGCGATTGCTTGCATATAGTAAAGATTTTCAAGTGACAAAATTGGAAGTTGGGGACTAAAAAGGCGCAAAAAGTAGAAACTAAAATGGGGAATAGAAAAATATGATGAGCACAACAGACCATAATAACCAAAGACCAAACTAAATTTGTAGGCTCTAAGGGTTGATGTTGCTACACCCATAGCAATATAATGCCAAGCTGAATCTATCAGATGACAATATTAAGCATTTAATCCAGAAGGATTTCTGAGAGCATCGGGCACAGTGTTGGATCTGTGTTGGCTGCTGGGCAGAGATGTCTTGAAGCCTGAAAATATAAACAAAAGAGTGCATCAGCAATTTCATTAGAGTGTCCAGGACAATTAACGGATTTAAAAATAAATCTATGAGTCACCGAATGTCAAATAATTATTGTATCATATAATCCTTATGACTGATATAACTGCCTGACATAACTGATCTTCCTTTGTTTATTATGGTGACGGCTGCATCGTTGTTGCAAAACATAGTGATACGTTTACGAAACCCAGAGAATACTAGTTACCGCGATGGGATATAATTCATAGAGCGGGGAAGAAACTGAGCCTGTATTAGGAAATTTACCTGGCCATCTTTAGGCAAACCATAGCCCTTGAAAAAAATCCCCCAAAGCCAATAGAGGGAGCAGCATCAATGAAAAGATCCAAAGCTGTTCCAGCTGTTCAGCAGTTTGTTCCAGAAACAGTCAAGCACCCTTCGTCTAAGACGACAGTATTGCTTAAGTTAACCACTGGGGAAATAAATGTTCTACCTTGGGGAATAATGCTCATAGTTAAATTCATATGCCCGAGAAGGTATGTACCTGTTTAGAGACAGAACACAAATAGATAAAAGACTCCATAAAATATCTAATTCTGTGAAGCTTCTCGTTAGGTAGAGAAGCTTGATTTTTGACTCTAATAAAATATAAAGAAATTCCAGAGATGTTGATGGACCTAGAGTTTTCTCTTTTGAAAGAGGAATGCCACTGAGATGAAAATTAGATCAGTGAAAACTCAGAGCAAATGCAAGACAAATGGGAGCTTGCAAACTTTCAACAGAATCCAACACAGGGCTTCGGAATGACAGTTGAAGATATGCAGACTACTTTTACACCCGAAAGTGAGCCTGATAGAAAAAATAGAACTTGGAATACCATTTCACACCAAGTAGAGGCCAATCCGCAATGTGAATAGGTACAATTTTGAAGGTGTCTGTAATATCGGCCTTAGCGAGCACCTTAACCTACCTTAACTTATTAACTTAATTATTTGAATGGCAATATCAACTGAATCATAGTAAAGAGAGAAACGTTCTGAAGGGATGCATTCGTTGATGCTCACTATTGTATTAGAATTAGGGATGTCCCGATCAAGTTTTTTTGCCCTCGATTCCGAGTCCGAGTCATTTGATTTTGAGTATCTGCCGATAACGAGTCCCGATCCGATACTTCTATAATACATAAAAAAAGAATAAAGAAGAGCGAAAAAACGAACCAGGATGTTCCTTATTTTTTATTTTATTCACCTTATTTTAACACTCAACAACTCTAACAAACAGAGCACTTCTGTGAGGTAGCTTGAACAATCAAGTAATAAATAACATAAATTCTTCACTTTTGGATTTTAGTGCAAAAGTAATAATAATAATAATAATGAATTTTATTTGTAAAGCACTTTACATTTTTACAATCTCAAATTGCTACAAAACAAGTGGTAGTAAAAAGCCACGTTTAAAAAAATAAAAAAATAAAAATTATATATATATATATATATATATATATATATATATATATATATATATATATATATATACACACACACACACACACACATATAAAACAATAAAACCTATAAAACACATTTATTCGAAAGCTTGTGTAAAAAGATATGTTTTAAGGTTTCGTTTAAAAACATCAATAGTCTGTGGGGCCCTCAGGTAGTCCGGCAGGGCATTCCACAGCCTTGGAGCAGCCGATGAAAAGGCCCTATCACCCATCCTGCAAAGTTTTTTTCTCGGAACTTGGAGGGTGTTTGTGTTTGCCGAACAAAGGGTGCGTGAAGAAGTCAAGCAGGTGAGAAGTTCAGTAAATATGAAAAAGTCCAGGACCGAAGTTGCAGATGCAGAACAATTAATTATGTTGGTGTGAAATAAACAGTTACGGAAATGAAATTAAATTAAATAATCTGCTCCCAAAAATCCTGAAAAAAGTCTGTTAGTGCCTCAGTGACAACTTCACTTAGAGAAGACGGCGATCTCAGCTGTCAGTCATGACATCACACAGCCGTTTTTATAGCATCAAATAACTAACTAAAACTAAAGTTAGTAAAAAAACGAACACTTGAAATGAAATCATCGTGACGATAACTGCCTACAATGACATAAACTAACTTTGGGGAAAAAATATTTGAAGTGTAATTTGATTGAAGTGTAATTAACTATGCTTTTCGGGTTTTTATAGGTCTAACATTAGTTTTTAGGTAGAGAAATTGAATAAAGTAGGCTAATCAAATGTAAAATAGCTGCATATTTAACTGTTTAAACTAAAGACTAATCCTTACAAAAGCTATTCAATCAAGAGCAATGAGTGATTCCTTATCTTTTGTTTGACATTAAACAGACAGCAGTAAAGGCTACTGCCCCTTTAAGACCTAATGGAAGGCTCTGCGTCGTCTTTCTCGACTGTATAAAGTCCTCTTAAGGCATATTCAGACTATGTCTGCTTGGATACTCATCAAGATGGACATGCTGACATACTTCTTGTGGGAGGACATAGTATATTGTAATGTCTGAAAAATGACAGACAAGGGAAGCTCTATTTCCGAACTTTTAATTAGAACGAAGACAGTCTATGAGATGAACACTGTCCGGGTCCTCCGAACTTACTTTGTTAACCCCATCACTGCCGGTGCAAAACAAACAGCAATATCACAATGAAGAGTTTGTGCGCTACAATATTTTCCATAGCCTACATAACATTGTATTTTTCAGAATAACAGTGTATTCAAGCCTTTAGCCTTTCATAAACTAATTTAGTCCGATACTAATATCTCATTATGAGAGGAAAAAATCAGATTTGGGTCACTTGAACCATGCAGTGTAAATGGGGCCTAGGTCAGCTGGAACTGCCAACACTTCCCATAACACCTGATGTACTAATTACATCATAAAGATAGTGGCATCCACGCTAATGTTGGTCTCTCTGTTTGTCCCGAGGTTTGCTGCAGTTGGCCGGATCCGGGCCGTGTCTGGATTGGATGGTGGACCTGTGTCTGGACATGACCAGCTTATCCTGGAGTGTCTGCTGAGTCCGTGTCAATTGGTGTCTCCTCTGAATTTGCCTCACCAGCACGTCATCCTCAATAAACCCATTTCCGCCGCAATAACTTCGATCTTTCAAGGTCACATTTAATTATATACACTAGCCAAATCAAACTAGCCAAATCAAAGTTTGTTGTAAAAGAGTAATTAAATAACTGATGAAAATGGAATCGGGGTAAAAGGAGAGAAGAATTTGGACACTGATAGGACTGAAAGGATGGCCTTTCAAAATTTGAGAATGGCCATCCTTTCAGTCCTATCAGTGTGCATTTGCATGTCTGGCATTCGCATGCGTTTTTTTTCTCCGCAAGGCTCATTTGGAAAACACAGATTTTTCACTTTAACTTGATGAACTGGCTGAACACAATTTAATATGTTCAGTGAATCTATTTTTATTTTTATTTTGCCTTTACACCATAAACTAAAATTACCCCAATGCATCTTTTTGTTTGGGGACCTCTGGAAGTATCTCTTTTACAACCCGATCACACATAAATGCGTATAAATAGTACGAGTGTGCAATGTCGTGGAATGTATACGCCAAAACTCATTTTGGCGTGGATATGATACGCTGTT
Source organism: Pseudorasbora parva (assembly GCF_024679245.1). Classification (NCBI taxonomy): domain Eukaryota; kingdom Metazoa; phylum Chordata; class Actinopteri; order Cypriniformes; family Gobionidae; genus Pseudorasbora; species Pseudorasbora parva. The sequence goes on from NC_090175.1 coordinate 27,598,456, forward strand.
TTTTATGTGCATATGAGACGCACTTTATGGTGTATATACAGTATGACACGCGCTTGGGTAGGTTTAGGGTGGTGGGGTGGGGGGTTCGTATGTATAATACGCCATAAAATGCGTCTCATATGCACGCGAAAAACCGCGTGCCATGGACACGCCAAAATGAGTTTTGGCGTACACATTCCACGACATTGCACACTCGTACTATTTATACGCATTTTTGTGAGAATACCCTGCTCTTTTAATAGCCTAGTTGGTATAGGGTCAAGAATACATGTTGTTGATTTTGATGATTTAACAAGTTTAGCCAATTCTTCTCCTCCTATAGCAGTGAATGAGTGTATTTTTTCCTCAGTGACACTACAATGCTCTGTCTGAAGTGATACTGTAGTAGAATGCTGCATAGTTATAATTTTATTCCTAATGTTGTCAATCTTTCTAGTAAAACAAAAGCAATCTTTAGTCGCAGTGGTTATAGTCGTGCCATATTTGAAGCGAGGGGATGGCTTTGCAGCCTTAGCTAAATAAAGTAATATTAGGTAATATTAAATAAATTATATTAGGTAATGATCTGAGATGTCATCGCTCTGCTGCAGAATTTTAACGGTATCAACATTTATTCCATGTGACATTATTAGATCTAAAGTATGATTAAGGCGATGAGTGGGTCCCGATACGTATTGTCTAACTCCAATAGAGTTTAGAATATCTCTAAATGCTAATCCCATTGCATCTTTTTCATTGTCTACATGGATATTAAAATCACCAACAATTAGTACTTTATCTGCAGCCAGTACTTACTCTGATAGAAAGCCAGCAAATTATTTGATCAAGTCTGTATTGTGCCCTGGTGGCCTGTATACAGTAGCCAACACAAATGTCAAACGGGATTTATAATTTACACTACACAACATTACATAAAGTAACAAAACTTTAAAGGAATTATATTTGAAACCAGACTTCTGAGTAATACTGAAGATATTATTATAAATTACAGCAACACCTCCACCTTTACCTTTCAGACGTGGCTCGTGTTTATAACAATAATCTTGGGGGGTGCACTCATTTAAAGTAATGTAGTCGTCAGGTTTTAGCCATATTTCTGTCAAACACAGCACATCTAGGTTATGATCTATAATCATATCATTAACAATAAGCCTTTTTGGCAAAAGGGATCGGATATTTAGCAACCCGAGCTTTATTAATTGTTCATCCGTATTATATTTGTTGTTTATTTGTTGGACATTAATTACATTTTTACTGTTAAATGGTTTTGATGTTTTTTTGTATTTTCTAATTCAGGGAACAGACACAGTCTCTATGTGATAATTTCTAGGTAAAAGATTCTCTATGTGCTGGGATTTAGCTGACTCTGGTGACGTGAGACAGCTAGCAGACAGTTGGTTTAGCCAGTTTGTCTGCTTCCTGACCTGGGCCCCAGTGAGTCAAGGTTTAGCTCTAAGACTATGTGCCAAATTACTAGAGAGAAGAGCAGCACCAGCCCAGGAGGGATTAATGCCGTCTATCTTCAACAGGTCAGGTCTGCCCCAAAAAGTTTTCCAACTGTCTATGAACCCTATTTTATTTTGTGGACACCACTTAGACAACCAGCCATTGAGTAAGGATAATCTGCTAGGGAGGGGACCAGAGAAACAGACTGCCTTTGACATCATACTTGCGAGTTTACACACCTCTTTAATGTTAAATTTGGTGAACTCCGACTGGCGAAGTCAAACATCATTTGTGCCGACGTTAATAATAATCTTAGAGAATTTACGATTATCTTTAGCCAGCACTTTTAAATTTGCTTTGATGTCAGGCGCTCTGGCTCCAGGTAAACATATGACTATGGTGGTTGGTGTCTCTATTTTCACATTCTGTGTAATGGAATCGCCAATAACTAGGACACTTTCAACAGGATCCTCAGTGCTTGCGTCACTGAAGGGGGAGAACCTGTTTGATGTTCTAATTGGAACGGAGGAGTGGTTTTTAGATCCGTGACTATGCCGTCTCACAGTTACCCAGCCCTGCACGTGGGCTCAGCCGGAAACAAACAATGAGTGTTCACTAAGCTAGTCGCATCCAAAGCAGTATCTAAAGCTTTTACATTCTCAGTACTCTCACATAAAGTCTGGATGTGTGTCTCTAATTCTGAAATATTCTTCGTCAGCCTGACTATTTCCTTACATTGGTCACATGTGAAGCGCTGTTCGCCAACGGAGATAGATATGCTAAACATGTAGCAGTGCAAGTGCAAGTGGCAATGACAGTGCAAGTGACAATGACAGGAGAAAAAGACATGGCTTACCGTATTTGTTGATGAATCCAAAACTTACCACAGTTTTTTGATGGAGTCTATTTAATAATCCAACTCACCACAGTTGTCTAAAGAACTCAGAAAACAGGAGACCCGGGTGCCGGGATGGAAAGCTACCAGGCTAGCGAAAAGCTGACACGTGGTAGTGATTTAGATTAAAAGCTATTGATGTCAAATTTAACTTGATAGGCTATATTAGATAATATATGGTGATGCGTAAGTTATATTTAGCAGTATAGATAACAAATAAAATATATCAAATAGAGATTTAAATGCAGTAAACGTGATGAAGGAGGCAGATTTTGCTTAAAAAGATCTGTGATATTCGTAAAATAATGTTCCCCCATATCTTTGATTAAGGGCTGCCATTCTTCCCGGTGATCTGGAAAAGTTTGGCAGATAACATCTCTGTAAATGCCATAACAAACAAAGGTAGAGTTGCAGTCTGGATTCAGATGCCTTTAAGAAAACTGCCACATTGCCACAATCCAGCATTTGTTGGTCAGCTGCAGGTGAAGTAAGAAGCAACATAGCCAAGTTAATGTATTATACCTTGTATTATGATTGATCTCAGTAGAGGGGACACAGTAACAGCACCCGGTGGAACAAAATGTCTACTGAAAGTTTGTGTGGGCACTGCAGTAGAAAGGTGAAAATTCAAACTGGACCTGGAATCTGAGCCGTTAGAAGAGTGGCTGCTGTTGTAGCAGAAGATTTTGAAGGAGTGGCTGAGGTATCACATGTTCCAAATAAGGGAGTGAAAGCCTGGGAGGAGCCAGAAGGCATGGGAAATCCTTGAGCGCTTTTGACAGATGCCCTTTGATATGTTTTAGTCTAGATTGGAGGCCTTTAACTGTGAGTTGGCTATTATCCAGCAGTCCATGACAAGGAGAAGATGATTGAATTGGCGCAGACGTTTTTTTAGCTTTTTGAAGTCGATTAGCTGCTTTGGAAGAACACAACTTGGCTCTACGCTGCTGAGTGGGCTTAGCTGGCAGTGTTGGAGATGTCGGGAGGGAATCCGCTGGTGTAACTGAAGAGCGCCCAGGGCGTCAGAGTCAGAGTGCTGTTGAGAGGAATGCCTTGAGCCTGTAGGGTGGAAATATTTTTTTTCAGAAGGCAACTGAACCCATAGAGAGTCGCAACACTGAATATGAGAGCTGCGCCGCACAGCAGGAGGAGAAGGCACCGCTAGATCATCTTCAGAGTCAGTAAAACCAAAATCAATTGATCGGAAAGGTCACGCTAGATTTAGGCAGAAGTATTGATACCGGCGTTCACATACTCGGTGACACGGAACATTATGGTTTGTTAATGAGATGCGAGTATACACACAGGTATTAATACTTCCGCCTACGTCTAGCGTGACCTTTCCGCCATGATTGCATGATCTGTGGCACAGAGCAGTGGAAGATGAACAATTTAGGTTAAAAGTATATAATTTTTATAAATGTTTTTTTTTTTTTTTTTGGGGGGGGGGGGGGGGGGGGGGGTCGTGAAAATGACAGATGGTTTCACTAGATATGACCATATTCCTCAGAAAGGGTCATGCAGAGCCTTTGAAGCCCTTCAAAGCCCCTTGAAACTGCATTGATGTAGACCTTGAACATTTTGGTTACCATTGAGGTCCATTGTGTGATGAATGTTTTCCTCAAAAAACTTTATGACAAAAACAAACAAAAAAATGACTGAAGAAAGATAGACATGAAAATTTTGGATGAGATTGGGATGAGTTAATAAAGTTAAATAATCCTGAGTGAATGCACTGTGAACTAACACGAAACAAACCATGAACAGCTGTATGTTTATTAACTAATGTTAACAAAGATTACTGAATACAGTAACAAATGTGTTGCTCATGGTTAGTTCATGTTTTTTAATACATTAACTAATGTTAACTAATGGAACCTTATTGTAAAGTGTTACAGAAAAAAAGATTAGAGGGGGGTAGTGAATAACATCTGGGTCGATGAAGATTCAATGTATGTAAAAAAAAAGTGTCTATACTAAACTGATTTCATAAAAAAATAAAAATAAAAATATAGATAAATTATATATAAACTACAATTGAAATTTCAGTTTTAAACCTTTAAACCTATTTTAGTAGACTGCTGGCATGAAAGTTTGTATATTTACTTTCTTGAGTTTAGCTCTCAGAAAGCAGACCATGATCTCCCATCTTTTGTAAACAGGATTCTAATTAAATATAATTAATACATTACCATATTAATGCAATCTGCAAATTAAAACTCTTTAGCCTTGGAAGGGAGGGAAAACAAGGTAAATACTGAGAGTGAGAGAGAGAATAAGGGATGCATGTGGCTCTATGTTGCATGTAGATTCCAGCCCACTCTTCCTCTTATGAACTTATGGACACAAGATAAATACACGTTGGCATTCTCAAAACATAATCAGTTTTGTTATATTTTTCAGGGAGGTGGGGGGTGTATTCAAGGTAAAGATTTGTGTTCATTACTACAGAGGCATTTGCTTTAATAGCATCTCTACAACATCAGTACTCTCCTGTTTAATATGCAACTGATAAGTTCTGACTTTCCTCTCCAGTTCACTGTCTGTTCCATTGATTTTTCATTTATGAGATCAACGTAGTACCTGTGCACACTCGTCATGCACCACATCATAGAAAAAAATAGACTGGAGGCAGTGAAAAGAGGAATGGATGGAGAGAGATAGAAAGTTTAATGATGTTTTCACCCACAGAGTACATTTAGCTGAGGACATTGTTATCCCTGTGAACAACCCTCCATCTCTCCTCCATGATTTCTGTCATCAGCCCATCGATGCTCTGCCCATCTCTCTCTTACCATTAGAGGGCTACGCAGTTATAAGTCTTTCTTTGAGAACGTCCTCGCCACCATGTTACTTGTCAGCTTGTGGAATCTGTGTGAGAACAAAATGTTGGGTTTGGGAACACACCACTGGCAAGACTCAATCCGATGAAAGGGTTTAAACAGTTGTCTTTTAAGTTGACAACTCTGGGGGCCTGACCTCCCTGGGGCCCTAAGCAAAATTCTGCTAAGGGGCCCTCCTACCTGACCCGTAAGCTATCTAAACTATTTGCCATTGCCATGCAGTTACACCTGACACCTTAGTGCTCCCAATACAATCCAATACTCCCTCCTTTGAACAAAACAGTCAAAGGATGAGGTTCAAACAAACGACTTAAAGGGTTACTTCAGCGATTAGCATATGGCTTTGTATCAGTAGAAACCCTGGAGTATATTCAAATGATTGTGCTTTCTCCCCTCATATCCCCCTGAGACATATCTTCCCAAAAGAGATTTATGCATTTTATTTCTGGAAAAATTCCTCCTATGACGCAAATATCGTCATAGGAGGAATGTTTGGCCAAAGGCAAAAGACTACAGCCAGCAGAGGTAGCCATTTCCGCATGTTTTGAACCCGCGCATGGGTGGGAGATCACACTCGGAGATCAGGTCGCAGCTACAGGCACTCATTTAAACAGAGCTATGGTGAGCAATGTAAGTCTTTTAACTTCTCAAATTAACTTCTATGAAAGTTAAGCTTGCAAAGGCATGAACTGAAACGTGCCAGACTGAATACGCGTTGTGAATGTATGCCGCGAGTGTAGTCGCGATTACCTCAGCTCTCATCATGACAGCTCATTTATCTGACTCCTGCAGTTAGTGCTCAGGGCTGTGACACTCGTGCGGTGACTCACTCATTATATTGAACAGACACGTTCAGTTTTTAATTGTAGTGTCTTCTCTAACTCAGTCACAGTAATCAAGATACTTTCTTCCCCATGAGACAAAAATACATTTTCTGTCTTTTCTCAGTCTAGAAGGCACCAAATTTAAAAATAATTTAGTTTTTCTACTACATTGATGACCCAGTTTAAATACAGAAACATCTTCCCAGCGCTGAAGTACCCCTTTAATGGACACATGCACACAGCGGCCGTTGTACAAGTCCACAAGATTGAAAGTCCCCATGAAGTACGCCGTTTGGGATAGGGCCGTAATGTCTATGATGAAAGTATTGGCACTATTCTGAATGAATTATCTCCCTTAAAATCAAGATATGTCCCATACTCTCACACTTCTTTTTGGTTCAATACTGAGCTTAGGCCAATGAAATCCTAGGGACACCATCTAGAACGGCATTATAAGAAAACTGGCCTTATTGTTCCCTCCTTGGCATATACTGAACGCCTTCAGCAGTATAGAGGGAATGCACGTGACGTAACCAACAGCAGGAGCAACTGCGATTACGCCCTACTGAGTACTTGTCAAATGATTACATTTCCAACATGTTTTCACTTCAGTGAGTAATGTAGCCAATCACAGACATGTGTGTAGATTTCTACAACACAGTTGGCCAATCACAAGTGTTGAATTTGGAATCCACCGCTTGAGTGTTTGTCCAGGTGCTGAGTTCAGTTAACACATGATTCAATCCTCTGTAAGTGCAGGCATTGTGAAAATAAGAGATTCATTGTATACCAGCTTCACTGCAGAACTTTGTAAGATCGCGTTTACTGAATGAGTGACAGCTTTTAGTGATTATGGGAGCAATATATATGTATATATATATATATATATATATATATATATATATATATATATATATTATTTTTTTTTTATTATTAATAATAGGTCAATAATATATTGGTAATTTGAATAAAACTTTTGTTTTCCATTCGTGACAAGCAGTCACACGCACGTTTCTATACACTGACCCATCCACATATACATGCGGGATTCACTCAAAAAATGTGAGGACTGATCAGTTATAAATAATCATTTCGAGATCAGGCTCAGATCAGGAAAACATGATTTCTGGCTGCATTTCAATATCCATGGATCACTGAATCTGTGGTAAGTTGTAAGGACCACTATATCGAACCCAAACTTTAGTTTCAACTGATAATCGTTTGCTCAACTCGTGTTTTCCTCTACTAACTCCAGTCACGCAACAGTTCTTTTGTCACTCAGTCCCGGCTGAGGGGGCGTGCTTCAGCGGGAAATTGGCGTCAGTGCATTCCCTCTATAGGGAAGCTTTAAACGGTGCTTGATCATCTTATTTTTCTACATTCATTAATAAGTCCAAAAACAAAAAAAGCCTAGAACATTATTAACTATAATTAAAATTTAACTCAGTTACCCGTACAATCTCTAGAGAGAGTTCTGATCAAATGTGTGATGCTTTCCTGAACTCTTTTTCTGGGTAAAACGTTTTACCTACCACACCTTCCCTCCATTTCCACTACTGAGCCTCTCTCTTCATGCCTTACTCACTGCCTATCTAGATTTGACTCTATTGGCCCTACAGTGGTTGATGAGATAATCAGGCTGTCTAATTCGTGCACCTACCTCTTTACTAAAAAACTGATTGACTGCTTTGTCACTATTTTATGAATACATGAATGTCTTCTGGAACTGTACATCTAAGTTTAAATGTCACATATTGTGCAACTTTCTGGAGTTTTATTTTAGGTTTTGATGTCCTTAAGCATTTATATTTGTGGTATAAGTACCAAAAACTCAATATATTTCTCTCTCTGGGATCTCTTCTAAGAACAGGTCGATTTTGGCATAATATTCATGAGCCTCTCTTCTGATTGGCCTGTTGTTTTCTGAGTGATGAACAGCCAGGTCAAGCACATGTAACTAGTTCTGTCAGGACCACTATTGTCAAATATTATTGACTGACTATTAGCATATAGTTTGGATTGGCGGTATGGTGCCGTTCTGGGAAAGAACTCCCTGCGCATCCATGCAGCCAAGCATGGGTAAGAGCAGAGAGAGCAATAACCCCCCTTAGGGGCAATAACCCCCCTTAGGGTAAACAGAACAGAACCAACCTCAGTCCCCAAAATGATGACAGGAGATAAGCAACCACCTCTTTAAATCTGTTTCAGAATGGTAATACAATTGATTTAATCTTTTTTACTTTCGGTGTAAGGGTTAGGAACACGTTAGCAACACATTGGCATCACAATCCTTTTATATTATACTGGGTCCCTAATGTAACAAAACATGTGAAAAGTTGCCTTAGCAACACATTCTCACACCCAACTCGTCACATATGGACGCTTGACCAGGACCCCTTGTCGTCACTTTTCAACGAACTGGGCGTACCTTTATCGTCAATTTTCGACGCACTGGGTGCTCCATTCATTTCAATGAGAAACCTTTGGCGTCATACACAGACGCATTTAATTCTTTGCGTTTGTAAAAGCAGACATGATTTTATTAATATTTAAAGGCTACTTTTATATTTTGGAGCAACTAACCCAACTTCTACCCTAAACCTACCCACATCTTAACAATATAAAACACATACCAGGCAAATAAATGTACAGTCACAAGTATTTATTGGAAAATCTGACCAAAACAGTATAAAAGTATTAACTCATGTTGCATTCCAAGTCTTCTGAAGTCATACGATGTCTTCATGTGAAGAACAGAGTTGATCTTGATGTTTTAATCGCTGAAATGATGATCCCGCTGCCCCGTGAAGGAACTCATTCATATCTCATTCAAATAATTCCAAAGACTCCTGAGCATGACGCAATCGGTCACAGGACACAGGAGAGCCAATGACATTTTACAATCAATGCTGACGTAATGACACAATTGGTCACAAGACATATGAGAGCCAATGCAATTTGACTATGAAATCTGAAGTACGGGCGGCAATATTTGAAATTTGATGTGTTCGTGATCTTCGACGGATGGAGATGCTGATCGCTTTTGGGGATTTTCTTCATGCATATCAATCTTTTGGCCTCGGAAAACTTGGATTATTTAACTTTTTTGAATAACTCGTGGATGCTCGTCGTATGTTATATCCTGTGTTTTATATCATGTTCACACAAATGGGTAGGTTTAGGGATGGGGTTGGGTTGGGTTAAAATGTTAAAATGTGTCTAAATAGCGTAAATAAAAAAAATGTAAATGAAATCATGTTAAAAGTGTCTAAATAGCGTAAATAAAATAAATGTAAATGAAATTATGCTTGCTGATTTAGTTGAGAAGCACACTCCAACATGTCATAATGGTAAAATTATAAACCAATAAATAATTTCAATGAAAAAAATTATCGAAATCAATAAATAAATCAAAAAATGACGATAATATTCCCATTCCCAGTGCGTCTGTGTATGACGCCAAAGGTTTCTCATTGAAATGAATGGAGCACCCAGCGCGTCGAAAATTGACGATAAAGGTACGCCCAGCTCGTTGAAAAGTGACGACAAGGGGTCCTGGTCAAGCGTCCATATGTGACGAGTTGGGTGTGAGAATGTGTTGGCCTTAAGGGTGGCGGATTTGAGTCTGACCTAACAACGTAAACATTGCAGCATCTTTGATGAGTAGCTTCTGTGAAAAAACTGTCATTGAACTGTGCCTGATTGACAAAGCAGTCACTAGTGAAAGGTGTAGAACAGTTAGACGGTTAAGTTAGATGGTTAAGGTTGAACTAAATTGCTGTGGTGTTTCCACATAAATACACATTAGCCACTGGTCTCTTATATTAATGTTGTTGGGAAGCCTGTGCAATTTTCTGACATCCATCAACTGAACAGTTTTCTTAACGTGTCCGTGTTGTTGTTGCTCAGCAATGGCATGCACGCAATGTTGTCTGGGGGTTTGGCAAAGGAGAGTGGGATGGTGGGCAGTGCTTGGGGTGGTGAATGATGGCGGTGACTGAGTAGTTCTGACGTCACAACAGCTCTTGAAAAGGCACAGATACTTTATCCAGGCTTTTTGCATATTGATATATTTTCAAATGAATTGCTTTTAATATAGTAAATATGTAAAATAAAAATATTACACATAATCCTTCAGAAATCATTCTAATATGCAATTTAATACTCAATTATCAATGCTGGAAACAGTTGGAAACAGTACTGCTTCAAAGCCAGCAGCCATATCCCCATGTAGCCCAATACTGGTTTCCTGCTGAAGCTAAGCAGGGCTGAGCCTGGCCATCCAGGTACCTGCTGGTAGAGGTGTTAGTGAGGCCAGCAGAGCCCGCTTACCCTGTGGTCTGTGTGGGTCCTAATGCCCCAGTATAGTGATGGGGACACTATACTGTCAAAGAGCACTGTCCTTCGGATGAGATGTTAAACTGAGGAGCTCACTCTCTGTGGTCATTAAAAATCCCAGGATGTCATTCGGAAAAAGAATAGGGGTGTACCACTGTTCCCTGTCCATCATGGGCTCCTAATCATCCCCATATACTGACTGGCTTCATCACTCTGTCTCCTCTCCACCATA